>NW_020527275.1:0-42076 GCF_003368295.1 Carassius auratus | reverse complement strand
GAGGGTGACTTATGAGGACATAACCCATGTCCCATTTTTCAAAACACTTATAAATCATACAGAATGAGTTTATTTGAAAAAAGTAAAAATTGCAGAAAGTTTCCTGTGAGGTTAGGGTTAGGTGTAGGGTTGGTGAAGGGACATAGAATATACAGTTTCTACAGATAAAAAACCATTACGCCTATGGGATGTCCCCACTTTTCACAAAAACAAACGTGTGTGTGTGTGTGGTGTGTGTGTGTATGTATGTGTGTGTCAATTCTGGCCTTCGGATCATTTTGACCAGCGAGGGACACTTTTTAGGTTTGGGAGGGAAGGATGAGGGTTAAATATATGAATGCAATACTTCAAAACTACATAGCTCCATTGAGACAGCTCATCCACTACCAATACTTTTACACCAAATACAGATAATAGGGTACTTACGTTTGGCTGTAACATATCCTGAAAACAAACAAAATAGATTAAGTGCAATAATCAATGAATAAAAAAAGTGTTTTTTGTTGAAGCAATAAAAGCAAATGACTGCATTAAAAAATAAATAAATTACATAGAACCAAATAAAAAAGTTTAAAGTACACTAATCAAAGTATATTTCTACTAAAGTAGTACTTCAGTTGGCAACTGCAAAAGTATGTGAAATACCACTATATATTAATAGATTTAGTGCATTGAAATAAACCACTGCAAAAATATACAGAGGACTTTTATTAGTGTATTTCTTAACAGTGTGCTTTGAATGGGTTTAAAAATTTGTTCAATATTACTACACTTTTATATAGTTTTCCTAAGTTTAAGTAAAATTGATTTCATTTAAAATATATTAGAAATGTAATAGTTATAAGTTCATTTTCCCAACTGTGCTCCTTAAGTACACTTAATATAAATACACTAATTAGCACTAACACTTAAATTTTAATGGGTCTACGAAGTACTTAGAATTACAATGCTTTTGGGAAATACAGCCCTGGGGTCTCATTTATAAACTTATAGTAATATGTATATGCATTTTTCATGACTTATACGTCATGATTCAGAAAAACAAGCTTGGCATAAATATGTACGCACTGTACGGACATTCTAGACAATGCATAAAAACTCTTTTTCCTTGAGTGAGCAAAAAGTAATGAAGAACGATTTTACATTTATTTGGATATACACATTTACATCAAATATTCCAACCCTTATTTTCTGAAATTTCATCTGAAATCACATAATTGTACAAACAACATAACATAATCAATAAACAATTTTCTTTTTATGAGTTTTAATGACAGCGAAGAGTGTTATGGATGCACAATAAATTCATCTTAAAACTAAACTGCAAATCTCATGAGAAATGTTTTAGCGAGAACAATAATTGATGAGCACCTATTGTGATATTATGGCAGACACTGGATTTGGTTGTTAAACGGTCGATTGTCCAGTTTAAATAGGTCCAATGATAGTTTACTGTACAACTGCCGCGAGCACAGAGGTGTTGATGTCGTGTGAAGGCATCTCCACATTATGAAAATACCACTGTATTTGAGGTATGCAACTAGAAGAAAATGGTAAGATTTGCATGTTTCCTTTTTGAAAATACTTGGTCAGTGAGGTGACGAGCGAGATGAGTTTGGGACCTTGTGAGCTTTGCTCGAAATATTGGCCACCCTGTTAGAGTGGATTTAGGAGTGAGGTTTGGCTGATTGCTGGGAGATATAACTTAGATCGTACATATCCCCTTTGTTTACCCTTTGCATGGAAAATGTAAATCTTTTTCCACTAAAAATAGCTAAAATATGTTCACCTTATCAGCAAAACTGCATAAATTTAATTGATTTTAAATGTTTGAAATGATTTTTCATGCGAACTATGCCCTGTTCAGCACTAAACTGCCAGTGTGAAAGCCCCCTTAAAGGGTTAGTTCGCCGAAAAATGAAAATGATATCATTAATAACTCACGTCATTCAACTAATGTCATTCCAAACCTGTAAGACCCTCGTTCATATGAACTGGTTCAAGAAGATCCAGTTACATTGAGTGATTTGTTTGTGAACCGGATATCTCTAAACTGTTGTGTTTTGAACTCGCTCACACAGACCCGAAAGAGAAGACATGCTGAATAAAGTCGTAGTTTTTGCTATTTTGGGACCAAAATGTATTTTCGATGCTTCAAAATATTCTAACGGACCCTCTGATGTCACATGGACTACTTTGATGATGTTTTTCTTACCTTTCTGGACATGGACAGTATACCATACACACAGCTTCAATGGAGGGACTGAGAGCTCTCGGATTAAATCTAAAATACTTTAAACTGTGTTCCGAAGATGAACGGAGGTCTTACTGGTTTGGAACAGCATAACGGTGAGTTATTAATGACATAATTTTCATTTTGCAGTTAACTAACCCTTTAATAATTCAGAAAGATTTACTTTTAAGCAATTGCAATGTTGCAACTAAATCAAACACTGATCTCTATGATGGTGGCATAATTTTAACCAATAAAACATCAACATCTGATCCTCTGTAATTCTCAATAACAGCAGGTGTTCATCACTAACGCACAATCATAATTTAACTCATCGCTTAATTAGCTCATTAACTATCTTTTGAGGACTTGGAATTTAACTTGAGACTCATTTGTGACTTGCAATGAATGACTTGGTTCCTCCTCTGGTGAAATCAGCTGCTGAGTTCATGGGTGGAACAAAAATATGGCAGGACTTTCACTCTTTGGCGCCTTGACTACCCACTGCCCTTGGATTATTTATTCATATGTGGTAAATTAACAGTAAATAAAGTGCTACTTGAAGTGCTATATTTTTAATGTGTAAAAAAAGTGCTATCAAAGATACTGTTAAAAGCACATTTTAGTTCCAATACATGGCATTCAAAAATAGCACAGTTGAATAAACATAAATGTTCTTAAGATTATCTTAAGCAGAACTAAAAAATAATTTTTAGTACATTAAGTACAAAATGAGTGCATGAAAATAGAGCACTTTAAGTACATTATGGAAGTGTACTTTTTTTCACCTGGGTTCTGCTCATGTTTCGTGAATAAAGTCAAAATGTCACTATCAATACTTTAAGATAATAAAAATGAAATATGACTCACCTGATTTCCCTTTCTTCTGATACAGTATTGTTCAAAATAATAGCAGTACAATGTGACTAACCAGAATAATCAAGGTTTTTCGTATATTTTTTTATTGTTACGTGGCAAACAAGTTACCAGTAGGTTCAGTAGATTGTCAGAAAACAAACAAGACCCAGCATTCATGATATGCACGCTCTTAAGGCTGTGCAATTGGGCAATTAGTTGAATTAGTTGAAAGGGGTGTGTTCAAAAAAATAGCAGTGTGGCATTCAATCACTGAGGTCATCAATTTTGTGAAGAAACAGGTGTGAATCAGGTGGCCCCTATTTAAGGATGAAGCCAACACTTGTTGAACATGCATTTGAAAGCTGAGGAAAATGGGTCGTTCAAGACATTGTTCAGAAGAACAGCGTACTTTGATTAAAAAGTTGATTAGAGAGGGGAAAACCTATAAAGAGGTGCAAAAAATGATAGGCTGTTCAGCTAAAATGATCTCCAATGCCTTAAAATGGAGAGTAAAACCAGAGAGACGTGGAAGAAAACGGAAGACAACCATCAAAATGGATAGAAGAATAACCAGAATGGCAAAGGCTCAGCCAATGATCACCTCCAGGATGATCAAAGACAGTCTGGAGTTACCTGTAAGTACTGTGACAGTTAGAAGACGTCTGTGTGAAGCTAATCTATTTTCAAGAATCCCCCGCAAAGTCCCTCTGTTAAAAAAAAGGCATGTGCAGAAGAGGTTACAATTTGCCAAAGAACACATCAACTGGCCTAAAGAGAAATGGAGGAACATTTTGTGGACTGATGAGAGTAAAATTGTTCTTTTTGGGTCCAAGGGCCACAGGCAGTTTGTGAGACGACCCCCAAACTCTGAATTCAAGCCACAGTACACAGTGAAGACAGTGAAGCATGGAGGTGCAAGCATCATGATGTGGGCATGTTTCTCCTACTATGGTGTTGGGCCTATTTATCGCATACCAGGGATCATGGATCAGTTTGCATATGTTAAAATACTTGAAGAGGTCATGTTGCCCTATGCTGAAGAGGACATGCCCTTGAAATGGTTGTTTCAACAAGACAATGACCCAAAACACACTAGTAAACGGGCAAAGTCTTGGTTCCAAACCAACAAAATTAATGTTATGGAGTGGCCAGCCCAATCTCCAGACCTTAATCCAATTGAGAACTTGTGGGGTGATATCAAAAATGCTGTTTCTGAAGCAAAACCAAGAAATGTGAATGAATTGTGGAATGTTGTTAAAGAATCATGGAGTGGAATAACAGCTGAGAGGTGCCACAAGTTGGTTGACTCCATGCCACACAGATGTCAAGCAGTTTTAAAAAACTGTGGTCATACAACTAAATATTAGTTTAGTGATTCACAGGATTGCTAAATCCCAGAAAAAAAAAATGTTTGTACAAAATAGTTTTGAGTTTGTACAGTCAAAGGTAGACACTGCTATTTTTTTGAACACACCCCTTTCAACTAATTGCCCAATTGCACAGCCTTAAGAGCGTGCATATCATGAATGCTGGGTCTTGTTTGTTTTCTGACAATCTACTGAACCTACTGGTAACTTGTTTGCCACGTAGCAATAAAAAATATACTAAAAACCTTGATTATTCTGGTTAGTCACATTGTACTGCTATTATTTTGAACAATACTGTATATGAAATACCCAAGAACAGCAACGATGACCAACAGCAACAGAGACACCATAGAAGCAACAGCAACAGTCATGCCAACAGGTTCAGGTGTTTCTGTTTATAGAAAATATACATCAGACTTCTGAAAGATTCAGACAATGTTAAGAGCTGGTTGACATCTTGAAGACACAACAACTCATTATGACTGTGACAGCAGTTGGTATTTCCAATCACTCTGACAGTGGTTTGCATAAACATTCATTAGCCTCACATTCTATCTATACAAAGACTCTTACTGATATTAGTCCTGATCTCATTCTCTGTTAGTGTCTTTCTGATGATTTTGCTCTGGTGCTTCACCACACAGCTGTACTCGTTCTTCATCCATTCATCAGGTTCAGCCTTTAGGGTTACAGTCTTCTGGAAGGTTCTGTCCTCATTGGGAAGAAGTTTACCAACCTTCACATCCTTAGAATACTCTTGTCCGTTTTTCATCCAAGTGATTGCAATATTACTGGGATAAAAGTCTGTGATGTGACACAAGACTGGAGACGATGCATTCTTTTGCAATAGAGACACCTGAGGAGAGACTAGAGAGAGAAAATTTGGATCACTAAAAAATATATATAAAATAAAAAATTATATCAAATGTGTAAAAAAAAATAAAAAAAAATAATGGCACTTCAACAAGTGAGCATAACAGCCCACTACAACATAATTTTATCTCAAACAATCAAGAAACGATTAATAGACCCTTTGTTCAAATTCTGTTGAGCAGGTACGTCTGGATTATGTACATAACCCAATCCACTTCAAGTGTAAACTAAAAGAGCCAATACACATCAATATGCGACAATTGCATCCAGCTGCCACTGATTATAGCACAAGGAAGTAGGTGCAACGCATATGCAAGTTTTAGCTGAGAATAGTAATAATAATAATAATTCCTTACATTTATATAGCGTTTTTCTGGGCACTTAAAGCGCTTACATAGTCGGGGGTATCTCCTCATCCACCACCAGTGTGCAGCATACACCTGGATGATGCGACGGCAGCCATATTGCGCCAGAACGCCCACCACACACCAGCTTACTGATGGAGAGGAGACAGAGTGATGAAGCCAATCAGCAGATATGGGGATTGTTAGGAGGCCACGATGGTCAGAGGCCAATGGGTGAATCTGTCCGGGATGCCGAGGTCACACCTCTACTCTTGACGAAAGACATCCTGGGATTTTTAATGACCACAGAGAGTCAGGACCTCGGTTTAACGTCTCATCTGAAGGACGGTGCTCGTTGACAGTATAGTGTCCCCATCACTACACTGGGGCGCTAGGACCCACACAGACCACAGGGTGAGCACCCCCTGCTGGCCTCACTAGCACCTCTTCCAGCAGCAACCTAGTTTTCCCAGGAGGTCTCCCATCCAGGTACTGACCAGGCTCAGCCCTGCTTAGCTTCAGTGGGAAACCGGTCTTGGGCTCCAGGGTGATATGGGTGCCGGTGACCTTGCTGCTCAGCAGTGGTACAGCAGCCGTGCTGATGTGATGTGACATCTCTGTTCCCTCCTTCAGGGAACAAAGGTTACATACATACACGCATAACTGAGAAGTTCAGTTTCAGTCGGTCACTCTAAATGTCTCATCGGTAATGACCGATGAATTGGTATCCCTACCAAAGCGCCATAGATGCTGCCCCTTCCGGTCTCTTGTGCGAACCTCCTGCACCCCTTTTTGGTAGGGCATCGCTTGCAACAAGAAGGCCAATCAGTGTTGTTGTGGCACTACCTACTCAGTGAGAATGGACAATACTGGGAAACGTGCCCATTCCACTTGAAACAGGAATGTTGCTGAAGCCCGATCCTTCCCGAAGGAGGTTTCGGAAACACTTACACATATGAATAACCCTTTAGGTGCATATGGAATAGTAGAGGTGATTGTAACCCTCTTGGAAAATGGCAGAGAGTCTGCCAGGCAAAGACAGGATCTGACCCAGATAGCAACATATTTTTGGCACAGAGCTTGTTTCAACCAAAATCACTGAAGGAAAGAAGAGGATAGAAAAACGAGATGAACAGAAACACAACAACTGACAGCAGCCACAGCTTGAGATGAATTCAGCTAAAGATAAAAGACATTACTTCTCTGAAGACCTCAGCCGACGAGGATTAAACAACTCACAAACAGCATCACCAGCTTCACGTTACTAACCAGACTGCACTGTAAAAAGTGATTCTCTATATTAACTCAATAAAATTCTCAAAAGATTACAAACAATATTATTAATTAAATGTAACTCATTTTAATTAATTAGAAATAATCAAATTAGATGCTTACAAGCAATCATTCAAAATGAGTAGAATAACATGAATTTTTTTTTACACAAAAATAGATTTCATTGGACAAAAACAAAAAAACACCATGCTAAAGAATAAAAAAGGGCCCAGCCCAGCAGTTGGGTTGTTCTGACCCAGCGGTTGGGTTATTTTGACCAGAGGTGGGTACTCCAGGGGTCAAAGAGTAAAAGTCCTGACATATTTTTGTTCCACCCATGAACTCAGCAGCTGATTTCACCAGAGGAGAACGAAGTCATTCCTTCCAAGTCACAAATGAGTCTGAAGTCAAATCCCAAGTCCCCAAAGAGTTAAAAGTGAATGAGATAATTAAGTGATTGATTAAATGATGATTGTGCGTTAGTGATGAACACCTGCTGTTATTGAGAATTACAGAGGATCAGATGTTGATGTTTTATTGGTTAAAATGATGCTACCATCATGGAGATCAGTGTTTGCTTTAGTTGAGCTTGCTATGATAGATCTCTCTTTGTAGTAATGCATGTGGTGTTGTACAAAGATGAGATATTAGCTATTATCATCTGCTGTGTTACGCCTCATGAACTGGCCTGATTTTTCTCAAAATGTTTTTTATTTAATTTATATGTAAAAAAAAAAATAATAATTATCTACTGTACTACTTAATCACACTCAGACATGAAGAACCAGTGTACGAATCTCCACAACGGTGACAGTCAACAAAATGCTTCATGATGCAATGCATGCTGGGTAACTCCATAGTAAAAACTTCCATTATGCACTGCATTCTGAACAATTATCAACACTGTTGAGAATCGTATGATAAGTATTCATGTCTAAAAGCCTGAGCTGATACAGCTCCTTATATTTGTTGTTAAATGTTGACACATTAAGGTGGAATTTGTTTAATAGTTTTGTTTTTTTTGAAGTACAATACCTGCATGTAAGTTAATATACCAAAGAAAAACACTTTATGACGTTTGTGAGTTTTGATTCAGCAAAGCACAAATGTTTGCTGTGAAACAATATTGCCATCGCTTCGAAACAAACTCCTTTGAACTATTAATAACAAACCTTGACCACAATTATGGCGCCATCTTGTGTGTGTTTTAAAAAATAAATAAATCTGTACATTTCATCTAAGGCTGTGGGGAAGTGCTACGAGCTGTGAGATTAGTAGCGGTTTAAAGTGGCAGGTCTGCGCTAAAGGTAGTGCTGTTTTGAGAACCCTAAAATGTTTAAACATGCTAAGGTAAAAAGGTACCTTTATGAATTATAGTGGCTAGAATCGTGGGCCTTCTGATTTTTACAGAAAAGCTGTTCAGTGTTTGGGAAAGAGACAGATCAGCTCAACTCAAAAGGAAAAAAAAAGGAAATTGTAAGAATATTTGGGATTTAACTTTGTTTCCCTTATCTTTTTTTTTTTTTGAGTTGTCAGCTAGAGAGAGAGAGAGAGAGAGAGAGAGAGAAAGAGAGGGGAGGGCAGGACCCATCCCTTCAGCAGATCCTCTGCAAAAATGACAGAGACTTTATCTGCTTGGTACTTGGAAAAGAAGAAAAACAAGCAAGCCAAGTTTTTGAAGAAAAGACTGAATGTTGATGCTTTTATGGATGAACAGTTTAGATGGTTCATGATCCAAAAAGACTCAGTCAAGTTGACATCCTTTCCGATTCTGGCAGCCCACTGGAATGTGAAACAAGGTGGAATTTGTTGCAGTGCAGATGGGATTTCAGTTCCAAAACAGTGTTTTCTCTGCTTCCTGTTGGCCTGCTGGCCCTGCTGCAGCTGATCGTAGCTCAGTGTAGCTGTTTTTTTTTCTAGACTCTTTATCTTACTATCACTCTCTGTTGTTTAAAGTGATAAAATATAACTTAATTCCCACCATATTTCTGTTATTATTGATCACTCTTTTCAGATTAATTTTGATCATTCACTTTTATTTTAAATCTGTGAGTGCAGTACACCTGCAAAGCGTTAGCACTCGTTAGCTTGTCATTAGCGTTTTCATTTGAATCTATCCGTTTTCTTTTTTTTTTCCTCTCCTCTCTGTCGCTCCAGTTTTTCACAAGTTCATCAAACAACCGCAGGTGAACCGATCCACACATTAAACAGGTTCTCCCCATTCAGTGATGCACCCACTGAGAAACCTGATGAAAGTGCTCTAGTTATTGGCGACTCTATTGTACGGAACGTGAATATAGAGACACCAGCCACCATAGTCAAATGTTTACCGGGAGCCAGAGCGCCTGACATCTTGGCAAATTTAAAAGTGCTGGCTAATGCTAAGCGTAAATACAGTAAGATTGTTATTCATGCCGGCGCTAATGATGTTCGACTTCGCCAGTCGGAGATCACTAAAAATAACTTTAAAGAGGTGTGTGAACTTGCAAGCACGATGTCAGACACTGTAATATGCTCTGGTCCCCTCCCTGCTTACCGTGGTGATGAGATGCATAGCAGATTGTTTCACTCAATGGCTGGATGTCTAAGTGGTGCCCACAGAATAACATAGGTTATATAGACAATTGGACGAGCTTTTGGGGCAGACCTGACCTGTTTAAAAGAGATGGTCTTCAACCCTCCTGGGGTGGTGCTGCTCTTCTGTCTAGAAATATGGCACATAGTCTTAGTGTTTATACTTGACTAACTGGGGCCCAGGTCAGGAAGCAGACAGACTGGCTAAACCGACCATCTGCTAGCTGCCTCCCGTCACAGAGGTCAGTTAATTCTCAGCACATAGAGACTCTTTCACCTAGATATCACACTATAGAGACTGTGTCTGTTCCCCGAACTAGAAAATACAAAAAACGTCCAAACCAAGTTAAGGTTAACAATTTAATTGAGGTTCAACAAATAAAAAACAGATGCAATATGGATAAACAAATGATAAAGATTGGCTTATTGAATATCAGATCCATTTCTACGAAAACACTTTTTGTAAATAATATGATAACTGATCATAATATAGATGTGCTCTGTTTGACAGAAACTTGGCTAAAACCTGATGATTACATTATTTTAAATGAGTCCACCCCCTCCAAGATTACTGTTATAAACATGAGCCGCGTCTAAAAGGCAAAGGGGGAGGAGTTGCTTCAATTTATAACAACGTTTACAGGATTTCTCAGAGGGCAGGCTTCAAGTATAACTCGTTTGAAGTAATGGTGCTTCATATAACATTATCCAGAGAAACCAATGTTAATGATAAATCCCCTGTTATGTTTGTACTGGCTACTGTATACAGGCCACCAGGCCACCATACAGACTTTATTAAAGAGTTTGGTGATTTTACATCTGAGTTAGTTCTGGCTGCAGATAAAGTCTTAATAGTTGGTGATTTTAATATCCATGTCGATAATGAAAAAGATGCATTGGGATCAGCATTTATAGACATTCTGAACTCTATTGGTGTTAGACAACATGTTTCAGGACCTACTCATTGTCGAAATCATACTCTAGATTTAATACTGTCACATGGAATTGATGTTGATAGTGTTGAAATTATTCAGCCAAGTGATGATATCTCAGATCATTATTTAGTTCTGTGTAAAGTTCATATAGCCAAAAATGTAAATTCTACTTCTTGTTACAAGTTTCGAAGAACCATCACTTCTACCACAAAAGACTGCTTTTTAAGTTATCTTCCTGATGTATCCGAATTCCTTAGCATATCCAAAACCTCAGAACAACTTGATGATGTAACAGAAACTATGGACTCTCTCTTTTCTAAAACTTTAAAAACAGTTGCTCCTTTACGCTTAAGGAAGGTTAAGGAAAACAGTTTGACACCATGGTATAATGAGCATACTCGCACCCTAAAGAGAGCAGCCCGAAAAATGGAGCGCAGCTGGAGGAAAACAAAACTAGAGGTATTTCGTATTGCTTGGCGGGAAAGTAACCTATCCTACAGAAAAGCATTAAAAACTGCTAGATCCGATTACTTTTCTCCTCTTTTAGAAGAAAACAAACATAACCCCAGGTATTTATTCAATACAGTGGCTAAATTAACGAAAAATAAAGCCTCAACAAGTGTTGACATTTCCCAACACCACAACAGTAATGACTTTATGAACTACTTTACTTCTAAAATCGATACTATTAGAGATTAAATTGCAACCATTCAGCCGTCAGCTACAGTATCGCATCAGACAGTGCACTATAGACCCCCTGAGGAACAGTTCCACTCATTCTCTACTATAGGAGAGGAAGAATTGTATAAACTTGTTAAATCATCTAAACCAACAACATGTATGTTAGACCCTATACCATCTAAGCTCCTAAAAGAGGTGTTTCCAGAAGTCATAGATCCTCCTCTGACTATTATTAATTCCTCATTGTCATTAGGATATGTCCCCAAAACTTCAAACTGGCTGTTATTAAGCCTCTCATAAAAAAAAAAAAACACAACTTGACCACAAAGAACTAGTTAATTATAGACCAATCTCGAATCTCCCTTTTCTGTCCAAGATACTAGAAAAGGTGGTATCCTCACAATTATATTCCTTCTTAGAGAAAAATGGTATATGTGAGGATTTCCAGTCAGGATTTAGACCGTATCATAGTACTGAGACTGCTCTCCTTAGAGTTACAAATGATCTGCTCTTATCATCTGATCGTGGGTGTATCTCTCTGTGGCGAGTGGGGCGGGGCCGAGAGGCGTGGGAACGAGGAGTGAGGCCAGGTGTAGTGATTGGAGATGAGCTACACCTGCGCCCCACTCCTCGTTCCCACGCCTCTCGGCCCCGCCCCACTCGCCACACTCTCTATTAGTTTTATTGGATCTTAGTGCTGCGTTTGACACAATTGACCACAACATTCTTTTGCATAGACTTGAACACTTTGTTGGCATCAGTGGAAGTGCATTAGCATGGTTTAAATCGTACTTATATGACCGCCATCAGTTCGTAGTAGTGAATGAAGATGTATCATATCGATCACAAGTGCAGTATGGAGTACCTCAAGGCTCAGTACTAGGGCCGCTACTCTTCACGCTTTATATGTTACCCTTGGGAGATATCATCAGGAAACATGGTGTTAGCTTTCACGGTTATGCTGATGATACTCATCTCTATATTTCTTCGCGGCCCGATGAAACACACCAATTTGAAAAACTAATGGAATGCATAGTCGATATAAAAAACTGGATGACGAGTAATTTCTTACTGCTAAATTCAGAGAAAACAGAGTTGTTAATTATAGGACCTAAAAACTCTGCTTGTAATAACCTAGAACACTGTTTAAGACTTGATGGCTGCTCTGTCAATTCTTCGTCATCAGTTAGGAACCTAGGTGTGCTACTTGATCGCAATCTTTCCTTAGAAAGCCACGTTTCTAACATTTGTAAAACTTGCATTTTTCCATCTCAAAAATATATCTAAATTACGGCCTATGCTCTCAATGTCAAATGCAGAAATGTTAATCCATGCATTTATGACTTCAAGGTTAGACTATTGTAATGCTTTATTGGGTGGTTGTTCTGCATGCTTGGTAAACAAACTACAGCTAGTCCGAAATGCAGCAGCAAGAGTTCTTACTAGAACCAGGAAGTATGACCATATTAGCCCGGTCCTGTCCACACTGCACTGGCTCCCTATCAAACATCGTATAGATTTAAAAATATTGCTTATTACTTATAAAGCCCTGTATGGTTTAGCACCTCAGTATTTGAATGAGCTCTTTTAACATTATAATCCTCTACGTCCGCTACGTTCTCAAAACTCAGGCAATTTGATAATACCTAGAATATCAAAATCAACTGCGGGCGGCAGATCCTTTTCCTATTTGGTGCCTAAACTCTGGAATAACCTACCTAACATTGTTTTGGGAGGCAGACACACTCTTGCAGTTTAATCTAGATTAAAGACCCATCTCTTTAACCTGGCATACACATAACTAGGGCTGGGTATGGTTCAAAATCTTTTGATCCGGTGCCAATTTCAATACCTCAGTTTCGATATCGGTTCCTAACAATACTTTTTTCGATACCATATGTTTTAAAATCCATTTCAACATCAACACAAATACATGAAACACAAAACTTTTATTTTTCACCTTAATTAAAACAAATTCTGGTAACACTTCACACTCAGGATAACATTATTAATACAACTGGTTGTGCTTTTTGGATAGGGGTGCGCCATTCAGGGGTGGACAGGAACCAAAAAGTGGCCCTGGACTTTCTGGCCCACAGCAGCCCACCACATCAAAGCACGCGCTACGACCAGCATTTCAGACCATGTGCGTACAGATAATGAATTCATCTTTCACGTTTCGTAGCTTCTGAATGAACACATACCCACAATTATATCAAAATAATTATCTCTGCAAGTATTCTCCTAAACACAGTCGGTTATGTTTTAAGTGAACGTATACAGTGGCCTGCTGCTTAGAGAAATTCGCTGAACCGGATAAATCTGTCTCTCTCTCTGTTTTTTAGACAACGTGATAGGGGGCGTGTTTCAAGATACGCAATGGAGTAGACCAAACTAAACAGGGAGGGAGGGCAAGCCCGCTTTGGTTGCAATACTCTTATCGCATATGTTGCACTTTGCTGACTCGGCATCCACTTTTATAAAGTGTAGCCACACTTTAGACCTTTTTGACATTGTAAAACGGAAACGTTTTGAGAAAAAACAACTACATTTGTGTTGTGTGACTACGAGTATCTTCAAAAATCCTCCCCGTCAAGTCACGTGGTGGTCGACAGCCATTCACTGCGAATTTAGGTCCTTACATGCACGTATGCTACAAGCTCACACAGACACAGCCGCTTGGCAAAAAAAAAAAAACCCGGCCGCTTGGTTTTTGGAACCGAAATTTGGCACCGAAAGATAAATAATTTTTCGAAACTCATAGTATAGAAGTTTTTCGTTCGATACCATAAAGGCATCGAAGTTCGGTACCCAGCCCTCCACATAACATACTAATATGCTTTTAATATCCAAATCCGTTAAAGGATTTTTAGGCTGCATTAATTAGGTAAACCGGAACCGGAAACACTTCACATAACACACAATGTACTTGCTACATCATTAGAAGAATGGCATCTACGCTAATATTTGTCTGTTTCTCTCTTGTTCCGAGGTCACCGTGGCCACCAGATCCAGTCTGTGTCCAGATCAGAGGGTCACTGCAGTCACCCGGATCCAGTACGTATCCAGACCAGATGGTGGATCAGCACCTAGAAAGGACCTCTACTGCCCTGAAAGACAGCGGAGACCAGGACAACTAGAGCCCCAGATACAGATCCCCTGTAAAGACCTTGTCTCAGAGGACCACCAGGACAAGACCACAGGAAACAGATGATTCTTCTGCACAATCTGACTTTGCTGCAGCCTGGAATTGAACTACTGGTTTCGTCTGGTCAGAGGAGAACTGGCCCCCCAACTGAGCCTGGTTTCTCCCAAGGTTTTTTTCTCCATTCTGTCACCGATGGAGTTTCGGTTCCTTGCCGCTGTCGCCTCTGGCTTGCTTAGTTGGGGTCACTTCATCTACAGTGATATCGTTGACTTGATTGCAAATAAATGCACAGACACTATTTAACTGAACAGAGATGACATAACTGAATTCAATGATGAACTGCCTTTAACTATCATTTTGCATTATTGAGACACTGTTTTCCTAATGAATTTGTTCAGTCACTTTGAAGCAATGTATTTTGTTTAAAGCGCTATATAAATAAAGGTGACTTGACTTGACAGATTGAAGCATATAACAAGTTGAATAAAATCATGTCCATTACATGTTCAGTAAAAGAGAACACCGTCGTTGATGATTCATTTGATCCAGATTGGACAAATATAATAGCCGAGGCTGAAAGAAAATATTTGCAAGAACCAGTAAACACTGCAAAAACTGTAATGCCTCCTCCATACAACCCAATTTATCCAACTTTGCCTGGACAATGTAAAGGTTCTAGTAAGCCAAATGGATGGCCAGTTGACAAAATATTTATTGCATCCGCACAGGCTGCTCCAGTGATAACCAGATCCAAATCAGCCCAGCAAAACAGACATGTCGCGATAAACACCAGCACCTGCCTCTGATTGGGGTGAGGAGACAAAAGGACAAGGTCGGTCCTGAATTCTCTTCACCTGCTGTTAAAAAGGAAGAATTACAATATGAAATGATGATGGAAAAAGACCATTCACACCAGGAGAACGTCAAGCCATTCTTACAGCTTTTCCACACCTTAAGAGAGAAGATCCAAACATAGAGTTTTGGCGAGAATTATATTCCTTGGTTGAAGCACATCAAATGGCACTAAAAGACATACACACTGTTGTGAAAGCTAAAATCCCAAGAGACAGATGGGAACGCTTTCCAACGTCACAAAAACGACAGACCAATGGATAGACTTGTGGATTGAAGGCCAGGGTCTTTGGAGAGCCTTACATGAGTTCCGAAAAGAAATCCAAAATATCCTGGGCAGTGGTTAGATTCCTTTCACATCAGTAACATTGATTAAGCAAAAAGATGATGAATCTCCAGATGAATATGTCCTGCGTAAATGGAATGCTTATGAAAGACGGGCTCGCTGTGCTAAGAAAGAACCGGAACAGAGATGATGTACAGTTAACTGACACACTTGTGGATGGTTTTAGCACAAAATATCAACAAGCCTCATTACTTAGAGTCAATCCAGGAGAAACATTTGAAAAAATTATGCATTGGGCTGGTCGTCTAGATATGGCAAAAAAAAAAACAAACATGTATTGTTATTATTATCATTATTATTTTATTATTATTATTATTATTAATGTTGAAAAGAGCGGAGAATATTTTTTTTTCAGGTTTTTTAGGGGGGATAAATTGAAAGAACAGCATTGTTTGTTACATTTGTTACAGTTACATTTATTTGTTACATTTGCAGGGCTCCAAACAAAAAAAATCGACTTAGGAGCCACTGGCTCCTATAAGAAAAAAACGTAGGCGCCAAATGATTTTTTAGGTGCCACAGAATAAACATGTTTTATGTGTTTTATTTAAATTATTTATTTTACATTTTAACTTTTTAATCATACTGATGTGTTTGTGTCATCTTTTGTTGACTTTATCAACATTTTAATCCATCTTGTAGATGACCTGGGAATGAAGGTTCACTTAAAGTGGGAGCTAAATGTCTTTTCCTACTTGAAATATACAGTCATGCGTTGTTTATTACACAAAATCTGTACCAATATCATGGACCATAAGCATCACTTGGCCCCTGAGTATAGTTTGGGGTCCTCCTCAATGTATCCTGTAAATGTTGTCATACTCTCTTAAAAATAAAGGTGCTTCATGATACCATAGAAGAACCTTTTTTTCCTGTCTAAATGATTTCATAAAGAACCTTTAACATTTGAAGACAATAACAGATTATGGAAAGGTCAGAAAGAAATTGTTCTTCAAAGAGCCTTTTACTGAATGGTTCATTGTGGAACCAAAATTGTTCTGTGAAGAACCTTTTAAGCGCATTTATTTTTAAGAGTGCATGTCTTTCACACTTTCAGTCTGTTTTTCTTAATTAGTAAAATGTAATTTTATAGGAGGAGTTGAATCATGTAGACAACAGGTTAAGTAAACATATTAAAATTGAATAGCTCATAAATATAGCAAAATGCTCCTCTTTAAGTTATTTTTCTAGCTGACTGATGATGGACACCGAAAGGTTACTGAGGTTAATATTATGTTGCAATGCTTACAAGCTTTACACGTTTTCGGCAGTTTGAAAGTGTTGTACTGTATAATCTCTTATAAAATAGCCTACCTTTTGATGTTAATTCATGTTCATTAAGTACTCTAGTAGTAAAGAGCAAGGTATGATAGGTTCACGTGCTGCTTGAACTGAGGCACTACTCGCGATCGCATCGAGTTAAAAACATCTCAACTCAACTTCAGAATCCCGCAAGCGCGCACCGCAGGTCATGTGACTAGAACCAACCAATCAGCTTCATCCTTTCCAGTACCAACGTTGAAAGCTCAGCCAAGATGAAGGAACAGCTGAGCATAGCTGTATGTGGATAGCCATTTTTAAATAAATTTTGTAACAGAGCTACTGCAAGCGACTTTTAGTGCTGCAAATCCATTTATCCTTTGCTGAAATTTCCGCGTCTTCATGGAGAGAGCAGCTCATGGTAGCTTAGCAAAGGCAGACGCCACAGGAGCGCTTCTATCCGAGCGCTTTGGAAAGAAGAAAGCGGCGCACCTAGCGTTTTCCATGTGTTTTTAGTCGCGATATGTGAACGGCCCCTTAAAGAGAACCAAAACTGTATTTATTGTTTGAATTTTGTTATGAATTTGGAATAATTTTAAAGCTGATACTTTGTAAATTAAAAAGTAACAAAGCACAAAGTGATTACTGGACGGCAAACGCACGTCAAATAATGAAGTGCATGCATTAACAGAACACAGCATGCACTAAGATCTTGTTAAGAAGAAGCCTTATGATTATAAACAAGAACTGTTAATGATATTGCCAATATCCACACAGATGACAGCTTTATCTGTTTTAGTTTGTTCAAGTTATGAACGAAATAGACACTGTTTTTCTGCACTTTCTCTTCAAGTCTCCATCATTTCTCTCTCTCTCGCGCGTTTATCAGGTGTGTGTCAGCGCTGCTGCGCGGCAGATGAGGACTGTTTAAAACTCTTTTTCCCTCTAAAACTTCGATGCGCATTCTCTCAATGCATTAACATAACAAAAGATGTGAATGCAAAACAATCAGGAAAAAAGGCATTACATGCAATTTTTTAAAAGATAACATGTAAATACATACGCCTAGTCGCCAGTGGCGACCTCAGCAAAAACTTCACTCGCATTTTAATATTTATGGTCGCAAATGCGACCGTTTTAGTCGCAGTTTGGAGCCCTGCATTTATATTATTTACATCAAGCTTTTGAATGGTATAGTATTGTAAATTGTTTATATTGTATTAAAACTTCATAATGTTTCACTTGATTATACATTTAGTCAGGAATTATAGTTTGGAAAAAGTTTTTGGAAAAACTCTAACTAGTAAAATGTTTACACGTTATGTGAAAAGTAGTAGAAGTATATAAATAAATAAAAAAAGAGACTTATGTTTATGATCTCTGCTGAATAAAGTGCTTCATTCTTTTTTTCTGAGGAAATCCAAATCTCAAATCCAAAACCACATCACATCTTTTTGGGGCGATTTATGTCTTATTCCTCTCATCGCGAAGCAAACAGTAAAATAAAAAAATTTGAAGAACAGTCTGGCTGCGTTGTCTAATGTTGTGTGGGCGTATTCAAGCCGCACGCTTCAGTGAAACATTAGAATCTGAATAGCGCGTTCAGCGCGGGGGCGTGGCCTCATTAGATATTATGAAGGGAGACGTGAAAAACAGACATTGCGTTGTTTTCATATGGATTACTTTATCAGAAAAAATTTTTTCGGTAGCAGTTGTTTAGTTTAAAAGTCAGGCTTTGTTAAGATATATCTCTCATGTTTCTTCGTTTGAGTATTCACTGAGTTACAGTTCATTTTAATGGCGTGTTTGTACATGAAGATCAGCGCAGACCAAGGCTGCAGACAGCACACCTTGTTTGTTATCTTTATTTTATAAGTGCATAAAGTTTTGTTGTTATTATGTCTGTATACAAAAAAGTAGACCCTTTACAGATTCGATTGATGTATTGCTCTTATCTAATCAAAACTGAAAGTGTAATTTAAGTTATTTTCGGGGTTATTAGGAGAAAATTCCTCATAACGCGTATCCGCGTTAATCAACTCCAGAGGGTTAATATGAAGGTAAAATGACGTCATAAAGATTTGCATAAGCAGGGTAATATTTGCGGAAGTGTACATAAGACTGTAAGCGTAAATTAAATTTGCATGCGCAAGATAAGCTTTCAAGCGTAAGAAAAAATGATTTGCAGCATTTTACTGTTACTTGTAAGTGTAATACATGTATTGTGAAACTGCAGCTTCATGCTAAAGCAAAATAAATATGATCTGCATGCTTCTGACTTCCATTTTTCCGCGCTTACACTTTTGGCACGTTTCTTTTGCCAAAAGACAGTCAAAAGCACTGCAAGCCTGTGAACGGTGATTTGCAAGCGAAAACAACAGTTTAAAGAACTGCAAATCAGATTGACTGCATATGTGGGGCAAAAAGTTCCCGAAATAATTCGATATGTGCAGCTCCGTCTTTCTTTTCTCTGCGCTTACAATTTTGGCACGATTCTCTCACTAACTGATATTTGCAAGCGTGAGGGGGAGGGTGGGGCCACCTTCTTGTAGCCAATCACATGAGCCTCTCACTGACTCTTCATTTACTCTTATCTGATTGGTTCAATAAACACATCATAAACCTAGACCAAGACATTAACCAAGACATTCATCTTCATTTAGGTCAAAATAGTTCTTGCTGCAGGAATGGTACTTTTAACGTACACATACAGTAAAATAAAGGTCTCTGCTGAAGTGAATTGATGAGACCAGTCAAATCAGAGGATCTTGATGAATGAATAGACAAGGCTGAAGCCTGGCACAAGCTTAGCGTGAATGCTCTTAGATCAGCATCTTCTCTTGGTATTCCTGAATCTAGAAGGGGTGATCTGGTGAGGGGTGATCTATATAGGGGGGATGATGTCATACCCTCAGGATTTGAGTGAGCCAATGAGGAATGGTACCTTTTGGAGGGAAGTTTTACATCTCTTTGTTCCTAGTATGGTGTCTTCCATTCACTAGGTGAGTTGGTTGTTTGTCAATGTTGTTAGCCAGTAGGCCATCCATTGTACCCGCGATGTGGAACAGTCAGGTTATACTTTCACTGATGAGAGTGCAGGTGGTTCCAGGGATGGCAGGTAAATACTATTGAGATTATGTAGTGTGCAGAGAATTTCAGACTGATCTAGTGATGATGGCAGGAAAGCAGCAGGTGGTTGTTAGCCCTCTGTTTTGCTCGAACATCAATGGAAATCTGATGTTTGTGGTGTTGCTTGGATCTTGTGGCGGCATGGACTTGAGCTTGCTTGAGTTGTGTTGGCAATGTTGTCTGGCTGCTTCTGGGGAGAATGGATGGTCCTCCCTTGGAGGGGTCTGATGCTGTTGCCTCAGACAAGAAGTCAGAAGTTTGTCCTTCCCAGGACTCCTCAGTTGAGTTGTGTTTAAAGAGCTTTTTTGATAGTGTCAGCAGCTCCTGTAACTCAGAAGTAGGTGTAAGTAACTCAGCTGTCCTTGTGTAGCCTCCGTTCGGCACCTGTATGAAGGGTGTGGAGGAGGATGTTGTAGTGGACTGCTGTTGGACATACCGTGGTGTTTGCAAGATGAGGATGCCCTTTTTTATGGCTTCTCCCAGTGGTTGGTCTGGAACCTGGGTTTCTTGTCATGGCGATGGCTCTGTCCTCCGCTGGCTAGCGGCTTTCTACAGAAGGGCCTTGCATTATGGCAATGCTGGGTGCCTTCTGGTTCCTGCTTTGGATTCTTGGATGTGTAATTCAGAATCAGTGGGGTCTTACACACACCTTTAGTGGAGGCCTTGTGCTTGTTTAAGGCCTTCTATGCCAGGTCACGTGGTTGTTGAATAGGCATTGTGTGACAGGAGGTTTTGGAGGAAAAGGCTCTTGAAGCTGGTGTCCTCCTCCATGCCTATTCCAAACTTAAACATTAAAACATTGTTTTATTGTGATTTTTCCCAAGCACATTTTACCAATTCCAAACCATATCAATCTTAATAACTACCATAATTTTTTTATTTAATAATTTATGAGTGATATATAATTGACCATGAAAGCTAGAAGAGAAAAACTCCTTATATTCAGGTGTACAGAATTATTAGGCATGTTTTCTTTTACAGATGAATTGAGCCAAAAGAGTTTTAACTCAAACTGAAAAGTAAAAAAATATTAAATCCCCATGAGAAATATCAAAAATTAATGCAATACAGTAATTGCAAAGGTAAGACATGACCACTGGACAAAAAATGCTGACTATACTCTAAAAACTGCTGGGTTAAATATAACCCTGTCCTGAGTTACACAGGGACCAACCCAGCGGTTGGGTTATTTTGACCAGAGGTGGGTACTCCAGGGGTCAAAGAGTAAAAGTCCTGACATATTTTTGTTCCACCCATGAACTCAGCAGCTGATTTCACCAGAGGAGAACGAAGTCATTCCTTCCAAGTCACAAATGAGTCTGAAGTCAAATCCCAGGTCCCCAAAGAGTTAAAAGTTAATTAAGTGACTAATTAATTGATGATGCTGTGAAACATTATTGCCATTGCTTAGAAATAAACTACTTTGAACTATTAAAAGCAAACCTTGACCACAGTTATAGTGGCATCTTGCGTGTGTTTAAAAATAAAGTAATAAATCAGTATATTTCATCTAAGGTTGTGCCTTGAGTCAGATGTATTTCTTGTGTTTCAATTTTCCTTAATGATGTTGATTGTTAACAGCAGGTATTCACCACTAATGTGCAATCATCATTTAATTAATCACTTAATTATCTCATTAACTTTAACTCTTTGAGGTCTTGGGATTTCATTTAAGACTTGCTTGTGACTTGGAAGGAATGACTTCGTTCTCCTCTGGTGAAATCAGCTGCTGAGTTCATGGGTGGAACAAAAATATGTCAGGACTTTTACTCTTTGTCCCCTAGACTACCCATCTCTGGTCAAAATAACCCAACCGCTGGGTTGGTCCCATTTCAACCCAGGACTGGGTTATATATATAACCCAACATTTTTTAGAGTGTGGATCAGTGGGGTCCGACAAAAACAGATGGAGTTATTTAGGAGTTGTCAGTAGTTAATGAGATGATGAAGACAGTTGAATTAGAAGATTAATAAACTACTTAAGTGTAAATACCTAAGGAAACATTAAAAAGCATTTAAATAAAAGGAAATAATCCATGTCATGGGACCTTTAAACACAACACAGAGGGATACAGAACACAGGAATATTTTTTTCAAGATGCAAAAAATTAAAGTGTACTTGATAAGAAAATGAAATATAAACCTATGCAATTATACAATTCAAGTGTACAGTTTCCTTTTATTGGATAAATATTTCTTAGTTCTGTATCACTCTGTGTTTGTTTTATTTATTTTCTTAGGAAGATAACGGAGCCTTTAATCTCCTTTGTAATGGATGTGCTTATAAACCAAGTTATTTATGGATGTATTTATAAACTGCTTACTAATTACTATTAATTTTGGGACAAGGCTTTATAAAGCATGAACTGACTATTTACTAATGCTTAACTAATGAGTACAACATTATTATTGTTCAACATCTTTTACACTTTGGATTTGTTCATCCAACGACATTGCTGCAATCTTCCCAGTCTCGGTGCTATGAGCACCATCATGATCACTCGGCCACGCCACTGCTGATTCCACTTCAGCTGCTTCACCAGCTGACTCTTCACCACCTTAAGCTGTGCTAACCGTATCAGCTGCACAATTGTTATACCCTTGTTAGCTGCGAAAAGTTCAGACCAAGTGGCCAAATTTACCACAATCTTGTCAGAGGCTATGGACACCACATTATCAAAATCATCAACGCAGAAATCCAGTGTGAGGTCTAGATCAGAGTCATTGTTTACAATCATGTAAACTGAGCATCCGAAAGCAACCATGTTCCAGTAAAGGAGGAACACCACCAACTGGAATCTTTTTAATCGAGGAGACCAATTTTCCATAGTTAGACAATGCTTGTGTTAAAACGCCATCACTAATAAATGGCAGGACATTTGAGAGAGTGAGTCTTTTTGACGGTAATGAATTGGCAGAACAGGGGTGTGAATGCCATTAACCCTTTAGGCGCCAGAGTTTTTTTCCTAAAACATTCGTTTTTGACATCTTAATTTCAAAAGGCTATATCTTAAAACTGATAAAAGATAGAGACTTTCTGTCAATTATAAAAAATATTAAGGATGACCTAATGTTTATTTAGGGATTAAATGTGTCCATCTAATTTGCATATTATGACATCATATGGTGGTGGCCATCTTGAATTATAGAATTTTCATGAAAAGTCACATGTTTAAATGATAAAATGCAGCAATTCTTTCCCCCCAAAATGTCCCTCACCTTCTGTGTGCTATATTACACAATACTGACTGATCAGGTAAATAGTAAGTAGTAAACAAACTGTGTAATTCATTACTAATAAATGGTAGAAACAAACCAAATGCATGTAGCACTTGGTCTTTTATATATATTATTCATATGACACACAAACACAAGTAGACAAGACCTGTTTAGTTCAAAATCTTTGTCCCGTGTCACATCGCCTCTGCTTCTGCTATGAGCAGCGCGGCCAGATCTGCCTCGAGCGTGCGCCGAGTGTGCACAGCTCAGACTACTGTCAGTGTCATTGTGACTCCCCACCTTGCCTCCTAACCACCAGGTTCTATAACAGTTTTTTTCCCCAAGCCATCAGACTGTTGAACTCTTTAGAACACTTTGTTGCATTGACATTTACACTGTACTGAAACTGTGGCCTATGCAAACGAAATTTCGTTCTGTACACACTTGTTGTATACTGAATGACAATAAAAGTCTGTCAAGTCAAGTCATACCCAGTGGCATTAGACAAAGTCTCCACTACAATAATGTCGCCGCGATTGCAGAGAGGTGCGGTCAGAAGACAAATATACATGTCTAGTACGGAAAAAATCTCCCGCCTCGTCCCCGCATCAATAACACGCCTGCTAATTTCACAATGAACACTCTGACCCCTGCAAACATTGTTCACACCTCTGACATTTGGCATAGGACCATTTACATTGGGCAATGGATTCACCATTGGTGCTTGGTGTAGGGCTATACTTTCACTTTCAGTCATCTTCTGAATGCAGATATTCCCCTTCAGAATCAGTGTCCGCGAATAGAAGTCCCAACACTTCATTGCGGCTTTATTGAAGCTTTATTGATGCCATTAGATAATAATAATAATGATAACAATAATAATCTAATGCCAATACTCGCTGACGTTGACAATATTGCTCTGATAAAATGGCTCACTCTCACACTAGCTCCGCTTTTGTTCGCATTGATTCAGTGCGCTCTAGCTCGAAGATTTTGTATAGAAGCATGAAATTTGACAACCTATTTGACAAAATCGTCCGTTTTATTCAGTGCCGAATCTTGTCGAGTAAACTGGACCGTGGCGCCAAGAGGGTTATGTATGATTTTTCTCTAAACTAACTCATTGGCTTTTCTATTGTACTCAAAAAGATAACTATAGCGCTGCTCCTTCATCCTAGAGGCAGACAATACATTTTTGTGTCCCACAATTTTACCAACAGCTTAACAACATGTAGCATATGAGCAGTTCATTCATTCATTGGTTCTGAATTAATGAATCATGGCTCGTTGAATTTAAAACAATGCACATTCCTAATGAAACCCTAAGCTTTTAGCCTCTGAACTCATGCATGTAATTCAAACTCTCTGCAAGCTAAATGACCGGCCTGGTGCCAGCATGGCTGGGTTTAGATTACTTTATGACACCCCGGAGTGTTAACAGACATTCCACGGCGAGTCACGTTTGAGCTTCAGAGAGATTACGAACTCTCTCTGCACCTTTACACACACACACACACACACACACACACACAAACATTTCTTTACACTCATCATGTAAGTCATTACTAAGATGTATTTGATAGGTTTATGATAACTGGTTAGTTCTGTTATACAATGGTTATGATTTTCTGATTTGTAACTTGGAAATGTTTCTCCTAAGTAATGTTCTTAAATAGAGTCATGGTTTTGTAACCCTACCTCTGACCAGGTCATAAAACTTTATGACCCAACTGGGAGAAACAAGAAAGCCCAGCTCGCTGGAATTCTTGTAAGGAAAAGAGAAAAGTACCTTTTAAATGTATTAACTGTATTTCCTTCTGTGCATTAGATGTTTTCTCATATCAAATTGCAGTATCTGCAATTTTATTGTATGTTAATCAAACTTAAAATGTGTGTAATTCTGCATATGAATGTAACTTTATGTTCCTTCTACCTTTACCTGCCATTCTTGGTATCTGTTTAACTGTTTTGTTTTGACTGAATCGCTCTTTATTACAGTAAAATGTATTTTTCTGTAATTACCATCTTGCTTGAATATAACTGCTGAATTTTGACAACACCATAACTCACTCAAGTGGGTGTCTCCCCAGAGACAAAGGAACTTTTTCCCGCTTCAGATCTTTGGACGTTCATTGGTTGTTCGCGGGCATAACAGATAACAGATAACATAACAGAGGCATAAACCCAGTCGCTCCATAAGAGACTGACACAGAAAGTTCTTACGAGCACTTCGTCTGAGAGAACGTCTGGTTTCTCCGTTTTTCTTTTCTTTTCTTTACTAAATTTTATTCTCATATTCGCCTATCCCTCCATGAGGGAGACAAACTCTGAATCATTTCTTTGGTAACTTCACGTTCAGTGAACATTTAAAACTTTGCGCAAGTCTGCTCCCCCCGGAAGACACGAGAGAACACGGCCAGCTCAAAAAGAACGATACACGCACGCTTGTCTTTTGCAGTATTATTTTCTTTCTTTTTTTTTATTTAAATGCTGCTTAAGGTTGTCTAGTACCTTTTTCAAGGTGATTTGATTCCTTCTTGTCTTTCAAAAGGTTACTGTCTGTTATTTTGCCATTCTGGGCGATCATTCTGTGATCTCGCCCTTTTTCTCTTTCTCCTGCTCACCCTTTCATCGACTCTCTCTCTCATCTGTTATCCGTTTTGTCTTGTATTGTTTTTACCGTTTGTATTGTTGCACCCATATTTACTCTGTGTGAATCGTAGTTCGATTTATTATTAGTTCAATTATTAAAATCCAATATATATTCCTGATTGCTTCTGTCTAAAATGCTCACTTCACAAAGTCAATGAAATGTTTGATCTTAGCTACAAAGCTTATTTGTTACTTTTCAGTAACCTAAATTTGATAAGGACAGGAGAATGGTTTCATGGCCAGAAACAATTTTTCCTGGAATTATAAGCAGGGATAACTTTGAGTTTTTAACTTAATCGTACAGCCATTTGCTGGACAAAACACTGTTCGATTTGCATTAATTCCCAGTAAAAGAGGAAGAATGGAATATTGACATATTGAGTAAATTACAGTGCCTTGTGATGAGCTATTGATATATACAATTGACCTATTTTTCATCTTCAATAATTTTAATTAGGGCCGGGACTTTATCGCGTTAATTGAGATTAATTAATTACACAAAAAATAACGCGTTAACTAAGATTAATTAATTACAGAAAAAAAAATTCCCGCATTTTTAATAACTTATTTTTGCACCGCGGAATGTTTCTCACTGGATGAGTTTCGGCGGGACCGATTATACTGGAGCACCAACTAGCGTTCGTATATCACCGCAGGCGCAGCACATCGAGTCTCAAGTATCACCTCAACGCAAAACATATAGCAGCTAACCTGGACTTTACACTTTATGATGAACTATGTATTATTTTGTTGGTGCAACAGTTTATGTTGAACTCTTTATTGTTTTGGCCAAGGTTATTGAGAGTTGGACTTAGTATGTTATGGCCTCTGAAGCAACAGAGAGATGTTTTCTAATAGTCAGTGTTTCCAATGTTCTGAATGTAATTGACAGTATTGTGTTTTACTTAAAAAAACACTTTACAGAAGGTTCCAGCGCCTATAAGCTTCCTGAATTTCTGAAATGTACTATTTCTAAATTGTTTCTAAATATGCTATTGCTACACTTCATGGCAAAAATTGCACTGTTCTGCTAGACTTGGTTGAACAAAAATAAACAATATTTTGTTGCTTAAGCTTATGTATTCAGTCATTATTCAATGGTATACTATAAATCCAGGTAAAAAAAAAATTACTTCTCACTGTTTTCAGGTCAAATATTTATATGCGATTAAAATGCGATTAATTAATTACAAAGCCTCTAATTAATTAGATTATTTTTTTTAATCGAGTCCCGGCCCTAATTTTAAAGTAACTGTAATATGCAATATATATAAATATATATATATATATTCCTGATTAATTATTAAAATTCCCTATATATCATTTGAGCTAACGTTAATGTACTATCCAGTGCGGTTACAAACAACTCTATGCACGCACTGTAAACACCACTTTTACACTGTGACAATGTGTGAGTGAAGTCAAATCCTGCACACCTGCACCCGCCATGCAATTACCTAAGCAGCTGAATACTTTGCACATTCAAAAATGTCCATTTACTGCATGGATGGAGCAAGAACAATATAAGTCTCGAAAAATTCATATGCATAGTTTAGATCTTTTCTATATGAGGAAAACTACAAGCTTAAATAACACTTAAAATTGAATGTGCTGTTTATCTTTCAGCCAGTTACATATCTATCTATTTATCATTTTATCTAGTGTACAAGCACCCCATTGACAGTTTTTTCCCACTGGCCTTAATGGATTCATACAGAACCAACTCTGTAGTACATATATTGTACACATATTACATATCTATAAACATGACTCACTTTTTAATGCACTTGCCACATACCTGTTTTCTCCAGGTAGCTCTTTGCAAGCTGCAGTAATTCCTTCAAAGACTCGATGCAATCATTTTGAAGGTAGTATTTCCAGTACTGAAAACGGATGGATTCATTGTTACACCTTTCTTGAGCGCTGAATCCTTGCTTCATTGGAGAGATCCATTTCTCCCTCTTCAAATCCAGAATCATAAAATCCTCTCCATCAAATCCAGTCTGCCGAAACACATTTGTTTCTCCAGTCTCATCATTCCATTCACAGCCATAGGTTATCTGGTGTATGTGTTTACCTGTGGCAACAAGATTTTGAATGATATCAACATACACTCTATGCAAACACACTGACAGCTGTTCATTGGGATAAATGATAAAAAAAGCTTTATAATGGCAGTGAATGGGTGATATTCAATAGTCCATAATAGTCAAATAAACTGCATCCATCCATCATAAAAAGTGTTCCACATGGCTCTGCCATGTTAAAGAGCACCTATCATGTAATTTTGAAATTTACCTTTCATGTAGTGTGTGACATAGATCTAAGTGAACAAAAATATCCTGCAAAGTTTGAAATATGACAGTGCACTGTATATAAAGTTATTGTCTTTCAAAAGTAACAGTCAATTCAATTCAAGTTTATTTGTATAGCGCTTTTTACAAAACAAATCGTTACAAAGCAACTTTACAGAAAATTATGTTTCTACAATATTTAGTAGTAGCTAGTAGTTTGTGCACATTTGACAGGATTTTAGAAAAACTAAAAAATAATAATAATACAAGACGTAGTCAGCTAGACGATGAACTATCAATATTATTAATTAAGTTATTATATGATTAAGTCACACATTTAGGAATAATTGTTAGTTCTGTTTGTTCATTCAGGGTTAGCATCATCTGAGGTCCTCTGAGGGTCAGCATCATCTCTTCTCAGGTGTTCTGGATCCAGACTGGAGCTTGTGTAAATCCTAGTTACCACGGGATGTGAATCCCGTGGCAAAACATAGAAACAAAATACAGACATCATTAGCATAGCTGCTGATCCAACAAAGTAAAATTAGTTTAACCCAAGCTAATGAATAAAAATGCACCTTTGATCAGATGCAACTACACTCACAATTAAAAAGATACATTATTCGAATGCTTGGCGAAAGAGATGTGTTTTTAATCTAGATTTAAACAGAGAGAGTGTGTCTGAACCCCGAACATTATCAGGAAGGCTATTCCAGAGTTTGGGAGCCAAATGTGAGAAGGCTCTACCTCCTTTAGTGGACTTTGCTATCCTAGGAACGACCAAAAGTCCAGCGTTTTGTGACCTTAGGGTGCGTGATGGGTTGTAACGTGGTAGAAGGCTAGTTAGGTACGCTGGAGCTAAACCATTTAGGGCCTTATAGGTAAGTAATGATAATTTGTAACTGATGCGGAACTTAATAGGTAGCCAGTGCAGAGACTGTAAAATTGGGGTAATATGATCATATTTTCTTGACCTCGTAAGGACTCTCGCTGCTGCATTTTGGACGACCTGTAGCTTGTTTATTGAAGAAGCAGGACAACCACCTAGAAGTGCATTACAATAGTCCAGTCTAGAGGTCATGAATGCATGAACTAGCTTTTCTGCATCAGAAACAGATAACATGTTTCGTAGCTTGGCAATGTTTCTAAGATGGAAGAATGCAATTTTTGTAACATTGGAAATATGATTTTCAAAAGACAAATTGCTGTCTAATATAACACCCAGATTTCTGACTGTAGAGGAAGTTACAGTACATCCGTCTAGTTGCAGATTGTAATCTACAAGATTCTGTGTAGTGTTTTTTGGTCCAATAATTAATATCTCCGTCTTATCCGAATTTAATTGGAGAAAATTCTTTGTCATCCAATCTTTTACATTTTTAACACAATCTGTTAGCTTAGATAATTGGGAAGTTTCATCTGGTCTCGTTGATATATATAGCTGAGTATCATCAGCATAACAGTGGAAGCTAATTCCGTATTTTCTAATAATATTACCAAGGGGCAACATGTATATTGAAAATAGAAGGGGACCTAGGACGGATCCTTGTGGCACTCCATATTTTACTGATGATAAATGAGATGACTCCCCATTTAAGTAAACAAAATGGTAGCGATCGGACAGGTAGGATCTAAACCATCTTAGAGCCTGCCCTTGAATACCTGTATAGTTTTGTAATCGATCTATGAGTATGTCATGATCTATGGTGTCGAACGCAGCACTAAGATCAAGTAAGACTAGAAATGAGATGCAGCCTTGGTCTGACGCAAGGAGCAGGTCATTTGTAATTTTAACAAGTGCAGTTTCTGTGCTATGGTGGGGCCTAAAACCTGACTGAAATTCTTCATACAGATCATTTTTATGCAGGAAGGTGCTCAATTGAGCAGACACAACTTTTTCTAAAATTTTAGACATCAATGGAAGATTTGAAATAGGCCTATAATTTGCCAGTACACTAGGATCTAGTTTTGGTTTCTTAATAAGAGGCTTGATAACCGCCAGCTTGAATGGTTTTGGGACGTGTCCTAAAGATAACGACGAGTTAATGATATTGAGAAGCAGTTTTTCGGCTACAGGTAACAGCTCTTTCAGTAATTTAGTGGGTACAGGATCTAATAAACATGTTGTTGGTTTAGATACAGTGATAAGTTTATTTAGCTCTTCCTGTCCTATGGTTGTAAAGCACTGCAGTTTATGTTTGGGTGCGATGGATGAAACTGAAGTGTTAGATGCTGTAGAATCTACATTCGCTATTGTATTTCTAATGTTATCTATTTTATCAGTGAAGAAATTCATAAAGTCATTACTATTTAACGTTGGTGGAATATTTGAATCAGGTGGCATCTGGTAATTTGTTAACTTAGCCACTGTGTTAAAAAAAAACCTTGGATTGTTTTGGTTATTTTCAATGAGTTTGTGTATATGCTCTGCCCTAGCAGTTTTTAGAGCCTGTCTATAGCTGGACATACTGTTTTTCCATGCAATTCTAAAAACTTCTAAGTTAGTTTTTCTCCATTTGCGTTCAAGACTACGAGTTACTTTCTTGAGAGAGTGAGTATTACTGTTATACCATGGTACAGTACGTTTTTCTCTAACTTTTTTCAATTTGATTGGGGCAACAGCTTCTAATGTATTAGAGAAAATAGTGCCCATGTTGTCAGTAATTTTGTCTAATTCATGTGTATTTTTGGGTACAAATAGCAGTTGAGATAGATCAGGCAGGTTATTTGCGAATCTGTCTTTGGTGGCTGGAACAATAGTTCTGCCCAGACGGTATCGCTGCGACATATAGTTAATATCAGTTATACGCAGCATGCACGATACGAGGAAATGGTCTGTAATATCATCACTTTGAGGTACAATATCTATAGCAGTAAGATCGATTCCATGCGATATAATTAAATCTAGTGTATGATTAAAACGATGAGTGGGCCCGGTGACATTTTGCTTGACTCCAAAGGAGTTTATTAGGTCAGTAAACGCAAGTCCTAATGTATCATTTGTATTATCAACGTGAATATTAAAATCTCCCATGATTAGCGCCTTATCAACTGTAACTAGAAGGTCTGAGAGGAAATCTGCAAATTCTTTTAGGAATTCTGTATACGGCCCTGGTGGTCTATACACAGTAGCCAGAGCAAGAGATACATTAGATTTCTTTTGCATGTCTGACAGAGTAACATTTAGCAGAAGTATTTCAAAAGAGTTAAACCTGTATCCTGTTTTCTGGGTAACATTGAGAATATCACTATATATTGTTGCAACACCCCCGCCACGACCAGTCTGACGGGGCTCATGCTTATAACAGTAGTTTGGTGGAGTAGACTCATTTAGACCAAAATAATCATTTGGTTTTAGCCAGGTTTCAGTCAAGCAGAGTAAATCAAAACTATTATCTGTGATCATTTCATTTACAATAACTGCTTTTGGTGTGAGTGATCTAATATTTATGAGCCCAAACTTTAAAAATTGTTTTTGTTCATTTACTTTACATTTTTCTGGTTTAATTACGATAAGATTTTTTCTAGATCCTACATTATATTTATATTTATATTTTGACCTCACTATTCTGGGAACAGACACAGTCTTAATAGGTTTTACAGCACAAGTACTTTTATCATTTAAGCGGGTGGAACAAAACTCATCATAATGGTTATTTGAGAATTGACTTACTAGTCACATGGAGCGAAGTGTCCTGGAGATGTTGTCAGAGAGAAGCTCTGACAACAAGCTCTGACAGTCGACTCTGAGTCATTTTTAGGAATCGTTAGAAGACCGAAGCTTTTTCTCTGACTAGATGACGTCAACTTGTCAAGTTATTTGAATACGATACGCCCACTTATTGCGCTCCAAGACGCCAGTGATAACTAGAAAACATCATGGCGACGAGACGCTGTGTTCTGAAGTGCGATTCAAAAACAAACTTTTTTCATCTGCCCAAGGATGAGCATTTGAAGACTAAGTGGCTACAATTCATATATACAACTGTACCACAGAAGTATAGTCCGAGCCTTGTGCTTTGTTCACGCCATTTTGAAGACGATTGCTTTACCAACTTAAATGCAATCAAACTTGCATTCGCGAGCCGGCTAATATTGAAGGAAGGTTCAGTTCCAAGTGTATTTGCATCAGCTTCCTCCTCCGTATCACAACCTGTAAGTGTTATTAATAATTGTTGCTTTTATGTTTTATGTAGCATGCTTAATAATTGTTTGGTTTGTTGTGTAAGCACTGTTTAGCTTCTAGGTCTTCAATGACAATTGTATTGAGATATGTGAATTGTTTGTCATTGTTTTCAGAGTTTTCTTTAAGAATAGAGTCATACCTCGTAGTAACGTAACGTTACTGCGGTTTCTTTTTTTTTGGTAAAAACGTTATGTTTATGCATCAAGTTAACACAAACAAAGACTGATTGTGCTTTTACAATATGAACTCTGGGCTATACTCGCTAACGTCACGTGAAGGCGGGGTTTTGAAAAGTGAATCACTAAACGAATCATTTGAGAATCGCTGTCAAAACGGGTAAAAATAAATGCATATTATAAGAAAACTAGTCTTTTTTTGTCATTGCATGCATGCAAAACTGTTGTTGGGGACTTCTAAAACAATATTTGGAACATTTTAAATGCCATATTAGGTGCTCTTTAATAAAGACTTCCTGAAGTGAATTGATGTGTTTTCGTAAGAAAGAAATATATATATATATATATATATATATATATATATATATATATATATATATATATATATATATATATATATATATATATATATATATATATATATATATATATATATATATATATATATATATTCAAAGCTTTATAAAACAAAACAAATATTCAGAGATAAAGTAATCCATATATCCAATGTCCGTTTTTTATGCCTCCCTTTATTATCTTCTAATGAGGCCACGCCCCCGTGCTGAACTCCCTATTCAGATTCTAATGTTTCACTGAAGCGCGCGGCTTGAATACGCCCACACAACAGAAGACAACACAGTGAGACTGTTAAGTGTTTTTATTTTACTGTTTGCTTCGCGATGAGAGGAATAAGATATAATTCACCCCAGAAGATGTGATGAGGATTACCTCAGGTTTTGAGATTTGGATTTCCTCAGGAAAAAAAAGAATGAAGCACTTTATTCAGCAGAGATCATAAACATGAGTAAGCCTCTTTTATTAATTTGTGTACTTGCACTAGTTTTCACAGAACGTGTAAACATTTTACTAGTTAGACTTTTTCCAAATACTTTTTCCAAACTATAATTCCTGACTAAATATATAATCAAGTGAAACATTATGAAGTTTCAGTAACAATATACAATACTTTACAATTCAGAAGCTTGATGTAAATAATATAAATGTAACAAATAAATGTAACTGTAACAAATGTAACACAATGCTGTTCTTTCAATTTATCCCCCCTAAAAAAAACCTGAAAAATATTCTCAGCCCTTTTCAACATTAATAATAATAATAATAATAATAATTATATATATTATATATATATATATATATATATATATATATTTTTTTTTTTTTTTTTTTGTAGAAAATCAGATTGTTAAAATGATTTCTGAAGGATTGTGTGACTGGAGTAATGATTGTGAATGATTTGATTGTTCCTAATAAACTGTTTAACTGCACTCCCAATTGGATAATTAAATATATTCTAAATAAGCTACAAACATAAAATTATATACTTTTATTTTGTTCTCACATTCTTTCTTGTAAATCCTCACTCACAGTGGCACAGCTGAATGAGAGGCTCATTATGCAGCTCATTATGCAGGCCTTTGTCTTCTCAGGTGTAAATCACAATGATATTCATGATAGTTGACGCCTACTCGCATATGACTTTTACCAACAAAAAGTGTCTTAGAAAATTTAAATCAATATATTGTTTTCTGTGAATGAGTAAACAAGATGATTTTCACATAATTTAGAAAGAAAAATGCTAGGCTACAAGCTCCAGTTCTCAACAGTCCCGGGAAACAATGATCTGTATGTGTTTTATTGCCTTGTTCAAGTGATTTAACATTTGTAGTTTTTCACTAACCATGCATAACATTTTTTTTCCTCAAAAACACAATCATGTACATACATTCTGCTCACATACTATTATAGCCCAGTTTGTGCTGATTACAGTGATATTAGACTTTACCCATTTAGATATTTATAAGAAACTGAAAAAAGCACAAATGTCAGGGCATGACAAAACTTCTCCTGGCCCCAAAAATACCCTTAGACTCCAGAGGGTTAATATTTAAATCCAGTAGATCCAGTTCAGATTTATTTCTCAACAGTTTATGTTCACATGGCTGTTTTCGTTTATATTCGCCAAGCTATTATGTATTTTGAAATAATCTTGTACGTGATTTGTCCGTTCTACCAACGAAAAGCCAGAATCAGCGTCCTTCAGCTCAAGAGATCAATGTTCTTCTGCCCTTAAAGAGTCTTGCGCTGTCAAATAGTCTTTCATTTACACACTTTACAGATCACAAACATCTGAATTTAGCTCCTAGCGTGTTCTAATTGGTGGATTGGGTGCCATCGCTGTAATATTTTATTTTAAAAAGCTATAAAACAAGAATACATTTTTTTGTTGTGAGCTTGTGACTCGACACGCTCGTGATCAGAGCGGTGATATATCTCTCGTCTTTCTCACTTATCTCTGGCCAGACATCAATTATTAATGAGCCCCGACCCGGTATTACTCAGATATGTTGGTTTAGGTTGTCAGTGTGAATTAAATGTATTTATTTATTTGCATTTTTAACCGATTTACAAGTGAAACTAAGGGAGACTACTCCCTTTCAGTTCCTGGAATTGCTCTTGTAGAGGCGCAATTTCTCTCAGACAATGGAAGTCTCAGCACAGACAGCACACTCAAACAGACAGCATTGGCAGAGAGACCGTGAGATCTGATGTCTGACAGTTTTTTAATTTTCTGTTATCCTTACAGTGCTGTAAAGTTGTGAAACAATGCATATTTCCTCAGAATTACTTGTTTTGTCTGTATGAAAAAAGGTTTTGAAGTGTTTGGAAGCTGCAATTTAAAAACTACAAGACAATTAATTGTGAGTTATATTTCTTAAATTTTGTGTTTTGTCTTCAGGAACATTATCAGTCATTCAAGCTATGATCCTGGCAGATCTACTTCCTGAAAAGAAGACTCTTTTCAAGACACACTAGGTAGGACACAGTTCAGGACAACTTTATCTTTGCTTGGCAACATTTTTCTGAAATCAGCAGAAATTACTGAATAGTTGATCTAGGGATGTTCATTTTAACCAGTTAACCAACCATTAAAAATTTTGACCAATTAAAACAATAAGTTAAATGGCTTAAAAAGTAATTTATTTATTTTCAGTAATTTATCAAATATTTTAAAAGGTTTGCTGCATAGTTAAAATATGCTGCTCGTAGAATAAAAACCACAAGTCCCATTTTATTATTTCATTCAGAAATAGGCCTAAAGGCTATTTTAGTTCCCCTCACTAAACAACAAATAATTTCAATTAAATGTATTTATTCAACAAAAAAGAAAATGTTTCTGTATTCATGATGTATTTGAATAAATAATATTTATTATATACTTCTTTTGCATTCCAATATAAAATATGTTTTGCATAACATTACAGTGGTACGGTACTCTAAAAAGTGATACACTATATATACTCAATAAAATTGTGGCAACAGATAACAAGCAATATAATTAATTAAATTTAACATTAGAATTAATTAGAATTAATCAAATGAGATGCTTAAAAGCAATCATTCAAAATGAGTAAAATAACATGAAAACAATAAGTAAAATGTATACAAAAACATTTGTTTTGTTGAAAAAAAAAAAAAAAACGAGAAGCACCCGGTGGCAGCCTGCAGATAGAGGCGGGGTTGCACGTGTAGCCCTGCCCAATACCTACTCTAATTTGTTCAATCGTCTTACATAGGCATACATGATAGGAAATGTGTGCGTAGTTGGTGTACACTGTTAAAAATAATACACTATATTTAGGGGTTCAAGCACGCAGTGCTGAAACCCTATTGTAATTGTTAAGATTTTTATTATTAGGGGTTCAAGCACGCAGTGCTGAAACCCTATTGTAATTGTTAAGATTTTTATTAAGTTGGCTTGAAAAAGCCAACTTACTGATCTACTATTTAATCTTATTAGTGGTGCTTGCCGGAGGCAAGGCATCACTATTATTATCTCACATACTTATTATTAGTGGTGCTTGCCGTAGGCAAAGCATCACTATTATTATCTCACATACTTATTATTAGTGGTGCTTGCCGGAGGCAAGGCATCACTATTATTATCTCACATACTTATTATTATTCTTCTTCTTACTTCTTCCGTACAAAACTTCGGCGCGTAACTCGTCCCGCAATTTTTGTCACAGACCAACGAAACAGGCGTCAAATCGTGCGGCCTATAGAGGAGAGGTGTGCTATGACTTTTATAAGCGATCGGGCGTACGATGTTCGTACACCGGGCGAAAAATCGGCCGAAAAACGTCCCATAGGAAATGCATTAAAAAAAAATTTGACGGAGCATAGCTCTGAGAGAGAATTTCACAGAAACACGTGAATCACCACATTTGGAGAGGCTATAAGGCTGTGCGAGAACATACCCCCAAGTGGGGTAAAAGTTGTACCCCTGGGGGGCTAGAGACCCCCAAATTTGCCCCATAGACATACAATGGTAAGGGATCGCCCATGAAACACTGTGTTTTTCCTACTGTGGGAAATTACATAGGGATATTGTATTAAACATAACTCTGCATCACAGTGTCATAGAGACAAGGGGGTGGGCTCATTTGAATCAGGCAACCAATCAGTCTCTCAGGATCACTGTGAATCTATCAAGCCACGCCCTATCAACCATAGAGAGCTCCATAGCAACAAGCTCCATAGACTTCCATTGAAAAAGGTAAAATGAATAACTTTGGATAGAAATGTCATAGAAACATGAGGGTGGGCTCGTTTGACTCTGGCAGCAAACGGCCAATCATGTATCGCCTTCAAGACTTCATAGCCACGCCCTAGCAACCATTAAGAGTTACCTAGCAACCTAAATCCAAAGATAGATATCTTAACATCTGAAAGACATAGAAGCATGGGGGTTGGTTTATATTAGCAAGCAACCATTGGAGTATCATCATTGGCAGCTGCCAGGCCACTCCCTAGCAACCAAACACAGTAACCTAGCAACCGTTTTGCAAGATCTATATCTCCGCATCAGAACATCGTAGAGGCATGGGGGTTGGTTTATATTGGCGAGCAGCCTTTGGAGTATCACCATTGGCAGCTGCCAAGCCACTCCATAGCAACCAAACGGAGTACCCTAGCAACCGTTTTGCACGACCTATATCTCTGCATCAGAACATCGTACAGACATGGCGGTTGGATTTTTTGACTCATGCTAGCACACTGGACTTCCAACATGCTAGTCATGCTAGCAGTGATTAGCTACATGCTAATAGTGATTAGCTAAGTGCTCAAATGGGCTAAGAACTCTATAATAACTACATAGTGACCATCTGTGACAACTACCAACCACCTAGTAACATCATAGCAACCACCCAGGAGACCATAGCAACTGCCTAGCAACCACCCCGGGTACCCTAGCAACCACATAGCAACACCTTAGCAACCACCCCGATTACCCTAGCAACCACACTGGGCACCCTAGCAACGGCCCTAGCAACCATCATGGGGACCCTAGCAACCGCCCTAGCAACCGCCCCGGGTACCCTAGCAACCACATAGCAACACCCTAGCAACCGCCCCGATTACCCTAGCAACCACCCTGAGTACCCTAGCAACGGCCCTAGCAACCATCATGGGGACCCTAGCAACCGCCCTAACAACCACCCCGGGTACCCTAGCAACCACATAGCAACACCCTAGCAACCACCCCGATTACCCTAGCAACCACCCTGAGTACCCTAGCAACGGCCCTAGCAACCATCATGGGGACCCTAGCAACCGCCCTAGCAACCACCCCGGGTACCCTAGCAACCACATAGCAACACCCTAGCAACCACCCCGATTACCCTAGCAACCACCCTGGGTACCCTAGCAACGGCCCTAGCAACCATCATAGGGACCCTAGCAACCACCCTAGCAACCACCCCGGGTACCCTAGCAACCACACCTTAGCAACAGAGGGGCGAGTTTTGCCACTGCAAGCACCACTCACATTTTCTTCAGGAAATGTACCTTCTAGTTCTTATTATTCTTCTTCCGCCAGAATTTCGGCGCGTAACTAGTCCCGCAGTTTTCGTCACAGACCAACGAAACAGGCGTCAAATCGTGCGGCCTATTCGGGAATGGTGTGCTATGACTTTTATAAGCGATCGGGCGTACGATGTTCGTACACCGGGCGAAAAAACGGGCGAAAAATCCCATAGACAATGCATTACGGCCAACTTTGACGGAACGTAGCTCCGAGAGAGAATATCGCAGAAACACGCGAATCACCACATTTGGAGAGGCTATCAGGCTGTGCGCGATCATACCCCGCAATGGGGTATAAGTTGTACCCCTGGGGCGCAAGAGCCCCCCAAAGTTGCCCCATACTAAGCCAATGGGGAGGGATCGCCCATGAAACAATGTGTTTTTCTTACTGTGGGAAATTACATAGGGATTTTGCATTGAACATAACTATGGATCACATAGTCATAGAGACAAGGGGGTGGGCTCATTTGAATCAGGCAACCAATCAGACTCTCGGGATCATTATGAAGCTATCAAGCCACGCCCTAGCAACCATATAGAGCACCATAGCAACAAGCTCCATAGACTTCCATTGAAAAATATAAAATGAATAACTTTTGATAGAAGTGTCATAGAAACATGAGGGTGGGCTCGTTTGACTCGGGCAGCAAACGGCCAATCATGTATCTCCTTCAAGACAACCTAGCCACGCCCTAGCAACCATTAAGAGCTACCTAGCAACCCAAAGTATACAGAGATATCTTAACATCTGAAAGACATAGAAGCATGGGGGTTGGTTTATATTAGCAAGCAACCATTGGAGCATCATCATTGGCAGCTGCCAGGCCACTCCCTAGCAACCAAACACAGTACCCTAGCAACCATTTTGCAAGATCTATATCTCCACATCAGAACATCGTAGAGGCATGGGGGTTGGTTTATATTGGCGAGCAGCCTTTGGAGTATCACCATTGGCAGCTGCCAAGCCACTCCATAGCAACCAAATGGAGTACCCTAGCAACCGTTTTGCACGACCTATATCTCTGCATCAGAACATCGTACAGACATGGCGGTTGGATTTTTTGACTAATGCTAGCACACTGGACTTCCAACATGCTAGTCATGCTAGCAGTGATTAGCTACATGCTAATAGTGATTAGCTAAGTGCTCAAATGGGCTAAGAACTCTATAATAACTACATAGTGACCATCTGTGACAACTACCAACCACCTAGTAACATCATAGCAACCACCCTGGTTACCATAGCAACTGCCTAGCAACCAGCCCGGGTACCCTAGCAACCACATAGCAACACCCTAGCAACCGCCCCAATTACCCTAGCAACCACCCTGGGCACCTTAGCAACGGCCCTAGCAACCATCATGGGGACCCTAGCAACCGCCCTAGCAACCACCCCGGGTACCCTAGCAACCACATAGCAACACCCTAGCAACCACCCCAATTACCCTAGCAACCACCCTGAGTACCCTAGCAACGGCCCTAGCAACCATCATGGGGACCCTAGCAACCGCCCTAGCAACCACCCCGGGTACCCTAGCAACCACATAGCAACACCCTAGCAACCGCCTCGATTACCCTAGCAACCACCCTGAGTACCCTAGCAACGGCCCTAGCAACCATCATGGGGACCCTAGCAACCGCCCTAGCAACCACCCCGGGTACCCTAGCAACCACATAGCAACACCCTAGCATCCGCCCCGATTACCCTAGCAACCACCCTGGGTACCCTAGCAACCGCCCTAGCCACCATCATGGGGACCCTAGCAACCGCCCTAGCAACCACCCCGGGTACCCTAGCAACCACATAGCAACACCCTAGCAACCATCCCGATTACCCTAGCAACCACCCTGGGTACCTTAGCAACGGCCCTAGCAACCATCATGGGGACCCTAGCAACTGCCCTAGCAACCACCCCATGTACCCTAGCAACCTCATTGCAACACCCTAGCAACAGAGGGGCGAGTTTTGCCACTGCAAGCACCACTCACATTTTCTTCAGGAAATGTACCTTCTAGTTCTTATTCTTCTTCTTATAGATTCCGTACAAAATTTCGGCGCGTAACTCGTCCCGCAGCTTTTGTCACAGACCCATAAAAGAGGCGTCAAATCGTGCGGCCTATTCAGGAATGGTGTGCTATGACTTTTATAAGCGATCGGGTGTACGATGTTCGTACAACGGGCGAAATATCGGGCGAAAATTCCCATAGACAATACATTGCGGCCAACTTTGACGGCTCGTAGCTCCGAGAGAGAATTTTGCAGAAACATGTGAATCACCACATTTGGAGAGGCTATGAGGCTGTGCAAGATCATACCCCGCAATGGGGTATAAGTTGTACCCCTGGGGCGCAAGAGCCCCCCAAAGTTGCCCCATACTAAGCCAATGGGGAGGGATCGCCCATGAAACAATGTGTTTTTCCTACTGTGGGAAATTACATAGGGATTTTGCATTGAACATAACTATGGATCACATAGTCATAGAGACAAGGGGGTGGGCTCATTTGAAATCAGGCAACCAATCAGTCTCTCATGATCATTATGAACCTATCAAGCCACGCCCTAGCAACCATATAGAACACCATAGCAACAAGCTCCATAGACTTCCATTGAAAAAGTTAAAATGAATAACTTTGGATAGAAGTGTCATAGAAACATGAGGGTGGGCTCGTTTGACTCGGGGCGGCAAATGGCCAATCACGAATCACCTTCAGCACTTCATAGCCACGCCCTAGCAACCATTTGGACCTCCCTAGCGACCAAAAGCATAGAGAGATATCTTCAAATCTGAATATCATAAAGGCATGGGGGTTGGTTTATGTAATTCATACTAGCAAGCAGACTTCGGAGTATCAATCATTGGCAGTTGCCAGGCCACTCCCTAGCAACCAAACACAGTACCCTAGCAACCGTTTTGCAAGATCTATATCTCTGCATCAGAACATCGTAGAGGCATGGGGTTGGTTTATATTGGCGAACAGCCTTTGGAGTATCACGATTGGCAGCTGCCAAGCCACTCCATAGCAACCAAACGGAGTACCCTAGCAACCGTTTTGCACGACCTATATCTCTGCATCAGAACATCGCATAGACATGGCGGTTGGATTTTTTGACTCATGCTAGCACACTGGACTTCCAACATGCTAGTCATGCTAGCAGTGATTAGCTACATGCTAATAGTGATTAGCTAAGTGGCTCAAATGGGCTAAGAACTCTATAATAACTACATAGTGACCATCTGTGACAACTACCCACCACCAAGTAACATCATAACAACCACCCTGGTTACCATAGCAACTGCCTAGCAACCACCCCGGGTACCCTAGCAACCGCATAGCAACCCCTAGCAACCGCCCCGATTACCCTAGCAACCACCCTGGGTACCCTAGCAACGGCCCTAGCAACATCATAGGGACCCTAGCAACCGCCCTAGCACCACCCCGGGTACCCTAGCAACCACATAGCAACACCCTAGCAACCGCCCCCAATTACCCTAGCAACCACCCTGGGTACCTTAGCAATGGCCCTAGCAACCATCATGGGACCCTAGCAACCGCCCTAGCAACCACCCCGGGTACCCTAGCAACCACATAGCACACCCTAGCAACCGCCCCAATTACCTAGCAACCACCCTGGGTACCTTAGCAAACGGCCCTAGCAACCATCATGGGGACCCTAGCAACTGCCCTAGCAACCACCCCGGGTACCTAGCAACCACATAGAAACACCCTAGCAACACCCCGATTACCCAGCAACCACCCTGAGTACCCTACCAACGGCCCTAGCAACC
>NW_020527274.1:0-15426 GCF_003368295.1 Carassius auratus | reverse complement strand
TTTTTCATCAGTGGTTTGTCCATTGCCTTGGATTACAGCAGAATCCAAATTTAAACACTAGAAGGTGCTGTTTTTTCCAAAGTTTTGGCATGGTAATCATTGATTTTGTGCATGGTGTGTTTCTATGCTTTAACAAGGACTGTCATAATGTTCTTCTTTCAGAAAATATTATAATAGTTGAATTTGCATGAAATGCTTTAAATGTGTGAAAGTCCATCCATGCTCAAGAATGCTGAGGCATTCCAAAGATATTAACAGGGCAATCAAAGATTAATGGCCTTTCAAAACTACCCAAGTACCAACGACCACAGCAAAGCCAAAGAGCCATAGACATATTTATAATGGGTGCTGTTAACAAAACTGCTCAGATCAGCTCACCTTGACTGCAGGCAGCATGCTCCTGGTATCTCTGGCTGGAAATGTCCTCATCTGATTCCACAGAATTGTAGTCTTCGAAATGGAAAATATTTTGATTTGTCACTATCGGTACCCTCATAATGGCACTGACTTGTCTGTTGTAATAGGTAAGTGCTATTTGTTGGGGTAGTTTCAAGTGACCAGTGCTTCAGGAGATAATTTATTTTCTGGGACGCCAAACTGAGTTCTAAATGCAATGATCAGATAATCACAGTATCCATCCCATTAAGATTACTTCAAATGGGAGCATTGATTGGTCCTATGTTCATAAGTGCTTCTCTTTGGGGTAGTAGTAATGAGGAAATGAAGAGCAACCAAAGCTTCACCTATGTTCTATTTCTTATAGTTTTTTATTTAATTAATTAGTATTTCTTATTTTGCAGATATATGCCTCTGGTCCAAACTTGTAACTGTAAATGCTGAATAAAATTGAAAAATTGGACACAATTATGCATCCTCCTCTGTGGCCAACTTTTCAAATCCTTGCCTCCTTGAGTGAAAAGCAGCTGATGTCTACTCTAACTTTAGCATCTTTCTTTTCAACCAAAGCAGAAAGTGCTATCAAGTTGGGGTAAATGTTTGCTGACTGACTTCCCAGTGTCCAACTGGTCTGTTTTTAGTTTCATTTGAAGGAGACTCCCTCGATGACTACAAAGAGAAGCATCTGTTACTCCATGTAAGAATAAGTGCTTTACTTTGGGACTGCCTTTAAACACTAGAAGGTGCTGTTTTTTCCAAAGTTTTGGCATGGTAATCATTGATTTTGTGCATGGTGTGTTTCTATGCTTTAACAAGGACTATCATAATGTTCTTCTTTCAGAAAACATTATAATAGTTGAATTTGCATGAAATGCTTTAAATGTGTGAAAAGTCCATCCATGCTCAAGAATGCTGAGGCATTCCAAAGATATTAACAGGGCAATCAAAGATTAATGGCCTTTCAAAACTACCCAAGTACCAACGACCACAGCAAAGCCAAAGAGCCATAGACATATTTATAATGGGTGCTGTTAACAAAACTGCTCAGATCAGCTCACCTTGACTGCAGGCAGCATGCTCCTGGTATCTCTGGCTGGAAATGTCCTCATCTGATTCCACAGAATTGTAGTCTTCGAAATGGAAAATATTTTGATTTGTCACTATCGGTACTCTCATAATGGCACTGACTTGTCTGTTGTAATAGGTAAGTGCTATTTGTTGGGGTAGTTTCAAGTGACCAGTGCTTCAGGAGATAATTTATTTTCTGGGACGCCAAACTGAGTTCTAAATGCAATGATCAGATAATCACAGTATCCATCCCATTAAGATTACTTCAAATGGGAGCATTGATTGGTCCTATGTTCATAAGTGCTTCTCTTTGGGGTAGTAGTAATGAGGAAATGAAGAGCAACCAAAGCTTCACCTATGTTCTATTTCTTATAGTTTTTTATTTAATTAATTAGTATTTCTTATTTTGCAGATATATGCCTCTGGTCCAAACTTGTAACTGTAAATGCTGAATAAAATTGAAAAAATTGGACACAATTATGCATCCTCCTCTGTGGCCAACTTTTCAAATCCTTGCCTCCTTGAGTGAAAAGCAGCTGATGTCTACTCTAACTTTAGCATCTTTCTTTTCAACCAAAGCAGAAAGTGCTATCAAGTTGGGGTAAATGTTTGCTGACTGACTTCCCAGTGTCCAACTGGTCTGTTTTTAGTTTCATTTGAAGGAGACTCCCTCGATGACTACAAAGAGAAGCATCTGTTATTCCATGTAAGAATAAGTGCTTTACTTTGGGACTGCCTTGCTGGTGTTTTTTCATCAGTGGGTTTGTCCATTGCCTTGATTACAGCAGAATCCAAATTTAAACACTAGAAGGTGCTGTTTTTTCCAAAGTTTTGGCATGGTAATCATTGATTTTGTGCATGGTGTGTTTCTATGCTTTAACAAGGACTGTCATAATGTTCTTCTTTCAGAAAACATTATAATAGTTGAATTTGCATGAAATGCTTTAAATGTGTGAAAAGTCCATCCATGCTCAAGAATGCTGAGGCATTCCAAAGATATTAACAGGGCAATCAAAGATTAATGGCCTTTCAAAACTACCCAAGTACCAACGACCACAGCAAAGCCAAAGAGCCATAGACATATTTATAATGGGTGCTGTTAACAAAACTGCTCAGATCAGCTCACCTTGACTGCAGGCAGCATGCTCCTGGTATCTCTGGCTGGAAATGTCCTCATCTGATTCCACAGAATTGTAGTCTTCGAAATGGAAAATATTTTGATTTGTCACTATCGGTACCCTCATAATGGCACTGACTTGTCTGTTGTAATAGGTAAGTGCTATTTGTTGGGGTAGTTTCAAGTGACCAGTGCTTCAGGAGATAATTTATTTTCTGGGACGCCAAACTGAGTTCTAAATGCAATGATCAGATAATCACAGTATCCATCCCATTAAGATTACTTCAAATGGGAGCATTGATTGGTCCTATGTTCATAAGTGCTTCTCTTTGGGGTAGTAGTAATGAGGAAATGAAGAGCAACCAAAGCTTCACCTATGTTCTATTTCTTATAGTTTTTTATTTAATTAATTAGTATTTCTTATTTTGCAGATATATGCCTCTGGTCCAAACTTGTAACTGTAAATGCTGAATAAAATTGAAAAAATTGGACACAATTATGCATCCTCCTCTGTGGCCAACTTTTCAAATCCTTGCCTCCTTGAGTGAAAAGCAGCTGATGTCTACTCTAACTTTAGCATCTTTCTTTTCAACCAAAGCAGAAAGTGCTATCAAGTTGGGGTAAATGTTTGCTGACTGACTTCCCAGTGTCCAACTGGTCTGTTTTTAGTTTCATTTGAAGGAGACTCCCTCGATGACTACAAAGAGAAGCATCTGTTACTCCATGTAAGAATAAGTGCTTTACTTTGGGACTGCCTTTAAACACTAGAAGGTGCTGTTTTTTCCAAAGTTTTGGCATGGTAATCATTGATTTTGTGCATGGTGTGTTTCTATGCTTTAACAAGGACTATCATAATGTTCTTCTTTCAGAAAACATTATAATAGTTGAATTTGCATGAAATGCTTTAAATGTGTGAAAAGTCCATCCATGCTCAAGAATGCTGAGGCATTCCAAAGATATTAACAGGGCAATCAAAGATTAATGGCCTTTCAAAACTACCCAAGTACCAACGACCACAGCAAAGCCAAAGAGCCATAGACATATTTATAATGGGTGCTGTTAACAAAACTGCTCAGATCAGCTCACCTTGACTGCAGGCAGCATGCTCCTGGTATCTCTGGCTGGAAATGTCCTCATCTGATTCCACAGAATTGTAGTCTTCGAAATGGAAAATATTTTGATTTGTCACTATCGGTACCCTCATAATGGCACTGACTTGTCTGTTGTAATAGGTAAGTGCTATTTGTTGGGGTAGTTTCAAGTGACCAGTGCTTCAGGAGATAATTTATTTTCTGGGACGCCAAACTGAGTTCTAAATGCAATGATCAGATAATCACAGTATCCATCCCATTAAGATTACTTCAAATGGGAGCATTGATTGGTCCTATGTTCATAAGTGCTTCTCTTTGGGGTAGTAGTAATGAGGAAATGAAGAGCAACCAAAGCTTCACCTATGTTCTATTTCTTATAGTTTTTTATTTAATTAATTAGTATTTCTTATTTTGCAGATATATGCCTCTGGTCCAAACTTGTAACTGTAAATGCTGAATAAAATTGAAAAAATTGGACACAATTATGCATCCTCCTCTGTGGCCAACTTTTCAAATCCTTGCCTCCTTGAGTGAAAAGCAGCTGATGTCTACTCTAACTTTAGCATCTTTCTTTTCAACCAAAGCAGAAAGTGCTATCAAGTTGGGGTAAATGTTTGCTGACTGACTTCCCAGTGTCCAACTGGTCTGTTTTTAGTTTCATTTGAAGGAGACTCCCTCGATGACTACAAAGAGAAGCATCTGTTATTCCATGTAAGAATAAGTGCTTTACTTTGGGACTGCCTTGCTGGTGTTTTTTCATCAGTGGGTTTGTCCATTGCCTTGATTACAGCAGAATCCAAATTTAAACACTAGAAGGTGCTGTTTTTTCCAAAGTTTTGGCATGGTAATCATTGATTTTGTGCATGGTGTGTTTCTATGCTTTAACAAGGACTGTCATAATGTTCTTCTTTCAGAAAACATTATAATAGTTGAATTTGCATGAAATGCTTTAAATGTGTGAAAAGTCCATCCATGCTCAAGAATGCTGAGGCATTCCAAAGATATTAACAGGGCAATCAAAGATTAATGGCCTTTCAAAACTACCCAAGTACCAACGACCACAGCAAAGCCAAAGAGCCATAGACATATTTATAATGGGTGCTGTTAACAAAACTGCTCAGATCAGCTCACCTTGACTGCAGGCAGCATGCTCCTGGTATCTCTGGCTGGAAATGTCCTCATCTGATTCCACAGAATTGTAGTCTTCGAAATGGAAAATATTTTGATTTGTCACTATCGGTACCCTCATAATGGCACTGACTTGTCTGTTGTAATAGGTAAGTGCTATTTGTTGGGGTAGTTTCAAGTGACCAGTGCTTCAGGAGATAATTTATTTTCTGGGACGCCAAACTGAGTTCTAAATGCAATGATCAGATAATCACAGTATCCATCCCATTAAGATTACTTCAAATGGGAGCATTGATTGGTCCTATGTTCATAAGTGCTTCTCTTTGGGGTAGTAGTAATGAGGAAATGAAGAGCAACCAAAGCTTCACCTATGTTCTATTTCTTATAGTTTTTTATTTAATTAATTAGTATTTCTTATTTTGCAGATATATGCCTCTGGTCCAAACTTGTAACTGTAAATGCTGAATAAAATTGAAAAAATTGGACACAATTATGCATCCTCCTCTGTGGCCAACTTTTCAAATCCTTGCCTCCTTGAGTGAAAAGCAGCTGATGTCTACTCTAACTTTAGCATCTTTCTTTTCAACCAAAGCAGAAAGTGCTATCAAGTTGGGGTAAATGTTTGCTGACTGACTTCCCAGTGTCCAACTGGTCTGTTTTTAGTTTCATTTGAAGGAGACTCCCTCGATGACTACAAAAGTGAGTTCACAACCACATTTATTCGGATCAACATTTCAAAATATTATGTTATTGTCATGAAATGTAATTTTAAAAGTATTTCAGGCGAGAATGTAGTTGTTTAAAACTCAAATCTGTTGTTTATTTATAAAGACAGCGCCTATTTAAAATGTGTTTCGCCGAAATCTCTGAGACGGTGAGCTCCACACGATTCAGCGAGAGCTCAGTCCTCATGTATCCCCGAGATGCAGCCTCAAATCGCTAGACCTTCTGATTATGTGCGCTTGGCTCTGATGTGTCTTAGTGGTTAAACATAACATATAATTCAGCTGCGGGGTAAATCTACAGGTTTTCTTTGGTCTGTATTCAATTTATCTATATGTTAAAATGAAAATAAAAAGGAAGTCTATATAATATTTCGTTTCATTGTAATGGCTGTATATAACGTTACCATATCCCTGAACTAAGTAATTTCTGCAGCTGTTATATGTTTTAAATGAAAACGAAGGAGGCAGTGGTATTTGTATATCCTATTTCGTTTATTGTAAATGTATGAGGGGAAAATTCAGTAGCCAAACGATCTGAGTTCACGCAGCATTTGTGAGTTCAACCACCATTTATTTTGGATCATTTTCAAATATTACTGTTATTGTGTCATGAAATGTAATTTTAAAAGTATTTCAGGCGAGAATGTAGTTGTTTAAACGCAAATCTATGGTTTATTTATAAAGACCGTGCCTATTTAAAAAAATGTGTTTCGCCGATCTCTGCGATGGTGAGCTCCACTCGATCAGCGAGAGCTCAGTCCTCATGTATCCGCTGAGATGCAGCCTCAAATCGGCTAGACCTTCTGATATGTGCCGCTGGCTCTGATGTGTCTTTAGTGTTAAACATAACATATAATTCAGCTGCGGGTAAATCTAACAGGTTTTCTTTGGTCTGTATCAATGTATCTATATGTTAAAATGGAAATAAAAAGGCAAATTATATAATATTTCGTTTCATGTAATGGCTGCATATACAATATGCCTGACTACATTTCTCAGTGTTATTATGCTTAAATGATAACCAAAGGAGCAGTGGTTGTTATATCCCATTTCTTTGGGAGTAAATAGGAAATGCAGAGCCAAACAGCTTCACTGAAGTTTTTATCTTAAGTACGCTTGTTTATAATTATCGATTGCTTATTTTGAGTATATGCTCGAAACTTGTGACGTAAATGCGACTTTAAAAACAAAAAAATCACAGTACTTTGTTTTGGAAACTGCGCAAACCTCACAGTCATTTGGCTAATCTACCCAACTTTACACCGCGGTGGAAACCGAAAGCAAAGGTTGGTAAATGTTTCTGACTAAGTTCCGGTAAAATGTTCCGGTATTTCGTTGGAAACGCGGAAAAGAGAAGCATCTGTTATTCCATGTAAGAATAAGTGCTTTACTTTGGGACTGCCTTGCTGGTTTTTCATCAGTGGGTTTGTCCATTGCCTTGATTACAGCAGAATCCAAATTTAAACACTAGAAGGTGCTGTTTTTTCCAAAGTTTTGGCATGGTAATCATTGATTTTGTGCATGGTGTGTTTCTATGCTTTAACAAGGACTGTCATAATGTTCTTCTTTCAGAAAACATTATAATAGTTGAATTTGCATGAAATGCTTTAAATGTGTGAAAAGTCCATCCATGCTCAAGAATGCTGAGGCATTCCAAAGATATTAACAGGGCAATCAAAGATTAATGGCCTTTCAAAACTACCCAAGTACCAACGACCACAGCAAAGCCAAAGAGCCATAGACATATTTATAATGGGTGCTGTTAACAAAACTGCTCAGATCAGCTCACCTTGACTGCAGGCAGCATGCTCCTGGTATCTCTGGCTGGAAATGTCCTCATCTGATTCCACAGAATTGTAGTCTTCGAAATGGAAAATATTTTGATTTGTCACTATCGGTACCCTCATAATGGCACTGACTTGTCTGTTGTAATAGGTAAGTGCTATTTGTTGGGGTAGTTTCAAGTGACCAGTGCTTCAGGAGATAATTTATTTTCTGGGACGCCAAACTGAGTTCTAAATGCAATGATCAGATAATCACAGTATCCATCCCATTAAGATTACTTCAAATGGGAGCATTGATTGGTCCTATGTTCATAAGTGCTTCTCTTTGGGGTAGTAGTAATGAGGAAATGAAGAGCAACCAAAGCTTCACCTATGTTCTATTTCTTATAGTTTTTTATTTAATTAATTAGTATTTCTTATTTTGCAGATATATGCCTCTGGTCCAAACTTGTAACTGTAAATGCTGAATAAAATTGAAAAAATTGGACACAATTATGCATCCTCCTCTGTGGCCAACTTTTCAAATCCTTGCCTCCTTGAGTGAAAAGCAGCTGATGTCTACTCTAACTTTAGCATCTTTCTTTTCAACCAAAGCAGAAAGTGCTATCAAGTTGGGGTAAATGTTTGCTGACTGACTTCCCAGTGTCCAACTGGTCTGTTTTTAGTTTCATTTGAAGGAGACTCCCTCGATGACTACAAAGAGAAGCATCTGTTATTCCATGTAAGAATAAGTGCTTTACTTTGGGACTGCCTTGCTGGTGTTTGTTCATCAGTGGGTTTGTCCATTGCCTTGATTACAGCAGAATCCAAATTTAAACACTAGAAGGTGCTGTTTTTTCCAAAGTTTTGGCATGGTAATCATTGATTTTGTGCATGGTGTGTTTCTATGCTTTAACAAGGACTGTCATAATGTTCTTCTTTCAGAAAACATTATAATAGTTGAATTTGCATGAAATGCTTTAAATGTGTGAAAAGTCCATCCATGCTCAAGAATGCTGAGGCATTCCAAAGATATTAACAGGGCAATCAAAGATTAATGGCCTTTCAAAACTACCCAAGTACCAACGACCACAGCAAAGCCAAAGAGCCATAGACATATTTATAATGGGTGCTGTTAACAAAACTGCTCAGATCAGCTCACCTTGACTGCAGGCAGCATGCTCCTGGTATCTCTGGCTGGAAATGTCCTCATCTGATTCCACAGAATTGTAGTCTTCGAAATGGAAAATATTTTGATTTGTCACTATCGGTACCCTCATAATGGCACTGACTTGTCTGTTGTAATAGGTAAGTGCTATTTGTTGGGGTAGTTTCAAGTGACCAGTGCTTCAGGAGATAATTTATTTTCTGGGACGCCAAACTGAGTTCTAAATGCAATGATCAGATAATCACAGTATCCATCCCATTAAGATTACTTCAAATGGGAGCATTGATTGGTCCTATGTTCATAAGTGCTTCTCTTTGGGGTAGTAGTAATGAGGAAATGAAGAGCAACCAAAGCTTCACCTATGTTCTATTTCTTATAGTTTTTTATTTAATTAATTAGTATTTCTTATTTTGCAGATATATGCCTCTGGTCCAAACTTGTAACTGTAAATGCTGAATAAAATTGAAAAAATTGGACACAATTATGCATCCTCCTCTGTGGCCAACTTTTCAAATCCTTGCCTCCTTGAGTGAAAAGCAGCTGATGTCTACTCTAACTTTAGCATCTTTCTTTTCAACCAAAGCAGAAAGTGCTATCAAGTTGGGGTAAATGTTTGCTGACTGACTTCCCAGTGTCCAACTGGTCTGTTTTTAGTTTCATTTGAAGGAGACTCCCTCGATGACTACAAAGAGAAGCATCTGTTATTCCATGTAAGAATAAGTGCTTTACTTTGGGACTGCCTTGCTGGTGTTTGTTCATCAGTGGGTTTGTCCATTGCCTTGATTACAGCAGAATCCAAATTTAAACACTAGAAGGTGCTGTTTTTTCCAAAGTTTTGGCATGGTAATCATTGATTTTGTGCATGGTGTGTTTCTATGCTTTAACAAGGACTGTCATAATGTTCTTCTTTCAGAAAACATTATAATAGTTGAATTTGCATGAAATGCTTTAAATGTGTGAAAAGTCCATCCATGCTCAAGAATGCTGAGGCATTCCAAAGATATTAACAGGGCAATCAAAGATTAATGGCCTTTCAAAACTACCCAAGTACCAACGACCACAGCAAAGCCAAAGAGCCATAGACATATTTATAATGGGTGCTGTTAACAAAACTGCTCAGATCAGCTCACCTTGACTGCAGGCAGCATGCTCCTGGTATCTCTGGCTGGAAATGTCCTCATCTGATTCCACAGAATTGTAGTCTTCGAAATGGAAAATATTTTGATTTGTCACTATCGGTACCCTCATAATGGCACTGACTTGTCTGTTGTAATAGGTAAGTGCTATTTGTTGGGGTAGTTTCAAGTGACCAGTGCTTCAGGAGATAATTTATTTTCTGGGACGCCAAACTGAGTTCTAAATGCAATGATCAGATAATCACAGTATCCATCCCATTAAGATTACTTCAAATGGGAGCATTGATTGGTCCTATGTTCATAAGTGCTTCTCTTTGGGGTAGTAGTAATGAGGAAATGAAGAGCAACCAAAGCTTCACCTATGTTCTATTTCTTATAGTTTTTTATTTAATTAATTAGTATTTCTTATTTTGCAGATATATGCCTCTGGTCCAAACTTGTAACTGTAAATGCTGAATAAAATTGAAAAAATTGGACACAATTATGCATCCTCCTCTGTGGCCAACTTTTCAAATCCTTGCCTCCTTGAGTGAAAAGCAGCTGATGTCTACTCTAACTTTAGCATCTTTCTTTTCAACCAAAGCAGAAAGTGCTATCAAGTTGGGGTAAATGTTTGCTGACTGACTTCCCAGTGTCCAACTGGTCTGTTTTTAGTTTCATTTGAAGGAGACTCCCTCGATGACTACAAAGAGAAGCATCTGTTATTCCATGTAAGAATAAGTGCTTTACTTTGGGACTGCCTTTAAACACTAGAAGGTGCTGTTTTTTCCAAAGTTTTGGCATGGTAATCATTGATTTTGTGCATGGTGTGTTTCTATGCTTTAACAAGGACTATCATAATGTTCTTCTTTCAGAAAACATTATAATAGTTGAATTTGCATGAAATGCTTTAAATGTGTGAAAAGTCCATCCATGCTCAAGAATGCTGAGGCATTCCAAAGATATTAACAGGGCAATCAAAGATTAATGGCCTTTCAAAACTACCCAAGTACCAACGACCACAGCAAAGCCAAAGAGCCATAGACATATTTATAATGGGTGCTGTTAACAAAACTGCTCAGATCAGCTCACCTTGACTGCAGGCAGCATGCTCCTGGTATCTCTGGCTGGAAATGTCCTCATCTGATTCCACAGAATTGTAGTCTTCGAAATGGAAAATATTTTGATTTGTCACTATCGGTACCCTCATAATGGCACTGACTTGTCTGTTGTAATAGGTAAGTGCTATTTGTTGGGGTAGTTTCAAGTGACCAGTGCTTCAGGAGATAATTTATTTTCTGGGACGCCAAACTGAGTTCTAAATGCAATGATCAGATAATCACAGTATCCATCCCATTAAGATTACTTCAAATGGGAGCATTGATTGGTCCTATGTTCATAAGTGCTTCTCTTTGGGGTAGTAGTAATGAGGAAATGAAGAGCAACCAAAGCTTCACCTATGTTCTATTTCTTATAGTTTTTTATTTAATTAATTAGTATTTCTTATTTTGCAGATATATGCCTCTGGTCCAAACTTGTAACTGTAAATGCTGAATAAAATTGAAAAAATTGGACACAATTATGCATCCTCCTCTGTGGCCAACTTTTCAAATCCTTGCCTCCTTGAGTGAAAAGCAGCTGATGTCTACTCTAACTTTAGCATCTTTCTTTTCAACCAAAGCAGAAAGTGCTATCAAGTTGGGGTAAATGTTTGCTGACTGACTTCCCAGTGTCCAACTGGTCTGTTTTTAGTTTCATTTGAAGGAGACTCCCTCGATGACTACAAAGAGAAGCATCTGTTATTCCATGTAAGAATAAGTGCTTTACTTTGGGACTGCCTTGCTGGTGTTTGTTCATCAGTGGGTTTGTCCATTGCCTTGATTACAGCAGAATCCAAATTTAAACACTAGAAGGTGCTGTTTTTTCCAAAGTTTTGGCATGGTAATCATTGATTTTGTGCATGGTGTGTTTCTATGCTTTAACAAGGACTGTCATAATGTTCTTCTTTCAGAAAACATTATAATAGTTGAATTTGCATGAAATGCTTTAAATGTGTGAAAAGTCCATCCATGCTCAAGAATGCTGAGGCATTCCAAAGATATTAACAGGGCAATCAAAGATTAATGGCCTTTCAAAACTACCCAAGTACCAACGACCACAGCAAAGCCAAAGAGCCATAGACATATTTATAATGGGTGCTGTTAACAAAACTGCTCAGATCAGCTCACCTTGACTGCAGGCAGCATGCTCCTGGTATCTCTGGCTGGAAATGTCCTCATCTGATTCCACAGAATTGTAGTCTTCGAAATGGAAAATATTTTGATTTGTCACTATCGGTACCCTCATAATGGCACTGACTTGTCTGTTGTAATAGGTAAGTGCTATTTGTTGGGGTAGTTTCAAGTGACCAGTGCTTCAGGAGATAATTTATTTTCTGGGACGCCAAACTGAGTTCTAAATGCAATGATCAGATAATCACAGTATCCATCCCATTAAGATTACTTCAAATGGGAGCATTGATTGGTCCTATGTTCATAAGTGCTTCTCTTTGGGGTAGTAGTAATGAGGAAATGAAGAGCAACCAAAGCTTCACCTATGTTCTATTTCTTATAGTTTTTTATTTAATTAATTAGTATTTCTTATTTTGCAGATATATGCCTCTGGTCCAAACTTGTAACTGTAAATGCTGAATAAAATTGAAAAAATTGGACACAATTATGCATCCTCCTCTGTGGCCAACTTTTCAAATCCTTGCCTCCTTGAGTGAAAAGCAGCTGATGTCTACTCTAACTTTAGCATCTTTCTTTTCAACCAAAGCAGAAAGTGCTATCAAGTTGGGGTAAATGTTTGCTGACTGACTTCCCAGTGTCCAACTGGTCTGTTTTTAGTTTCATTTGAAGGAGACTCCCTCGATGACTACAAAGAGAAGCATCTGTTATTCCATGTAAGAATAAGTGCTTTACTTTGGGACTGCCTTGCTGGTGTTTGTTCATCAGTGGGTTTGTCCATTGCCTTGATTACAGCAGAATCCAAATTTAAACACTAGAAGGTGCTGTTTTTTCCAAAGTTTTGGCATGGTAATCATTGATTTTGTGCATGGTGTGTTTCTATGCTTTAACAAGGACTGTCATAATGTTCTTCTTTCAGAAAACATTATAATAGTTGAATTTGCATGAAATGCTTTAAATGTGTGAAAAGTCCATCCATGCTCAAGAATGCTGAGGCATTCCAAAGATATTAACAGGGCAATCAAAGATTAATGGCCTTTCAAAACTACCCAAGTACCAACGACCACAGCAAAGCCAAAGAGCCATAGACATATTTATAATGGGTGCTGTTAACAAAACTGCTCAGATCAGCTCACCTTGACTGCAGGCAGCATGCTCCTGGTATCTCTGGCTGGAAATGTCCTCATCTGATTCCACAGAATTGTAGTCTTCGAAATGGAAAATATTTTGATTTGTCACTATCGGTACCCTCATAATGGCACTGACTTGTCTGTTGTAATAGGTAAGTGCTATTTGTTGGGGTAGTTTCAAGTGACCAGTGCTTCAGGAGATAATTTATTTTCTGGGACGCCAAACTGAGTTCTAAATGCAATGATCAGATAATCACAGTATCCATCCCATTAAGATTACTTCAAATGGGAGCATTGATTGGTCCTATGTTCATAAGTGCTTCTCTTTGGGGTAGTAGTAATGAGGAAATGAAGAGCAACCAAAGCTTCACCTATGTTCTATTTCTTATAGTTTTTTATTTAATTAATTAGTATTTCTTATTTTGCAGATATATGCCTCTGGTCCAAACTTGTAACTGTAAATGCTGAATAAAATTGAAAAAATTGGACACAATTATGCATCCTTCTCTGTGGCCAACTTTTCAAATCCTTGTCTCCTTGAGTGAAAAGCAGCTGATGTCTACTCTAACTTTAGCATCTTTCTTTTCAACCAAAGCAGAAAGTGCTATCAAGTTGGGGTAAATGTTTGCTGACTGACTTCCCAGTGTCCAACTGGTCTGTTTTTAGTTTCATTTGAAGGAGACTCCCTCGATGACTACTAAAGCCTCGTTTCCACCGCAGGAACTTTACCCAGGAACTAGGGACTTGGTCCGGTACTTGGTGTGTTTCCACCGCAGGAACCAGGAACTAAATAAAAGTTCCGGGTAAAAAAATGCCCCCCAGAAAGTCCCTGCTGGCGAGGTGGTACTTTTTTAAAGTTCAGGAACTTTCGGGGGCGGGACTTTGGCGCTAAACATCCTGATTGGTTGAGTTGACGCAGCATTGGTTGAGTTCAACCACCATTTATTCGGATCAACATTTTCAAAATATTACTGTTATTGTGTCATGAAATGTAATTTTAAAAGTATTTCAGGCGAGAATGTAGTTGTTTAAAACTCAAATCTGTTGTTTATTTATAAAGACAGCGCCTATTTAAAAATGTGTTTCGCCGATCTCTGAGACGGTGAGCTCCACACGATCAGCGAGAGCTCAGTCCTCATGTATCCGCCGAGATGCAGCCTCAAATCGGCTAGACCTTCTGATATGTGCCGCTGGCTCTGATGTGTCTTTAGTGGTTAAACATAACATATAATTCAGCTGCGGGGTAAATCTAACAGGTTTTCTTTGGTCTGTATTCAATTTATCTATATGTTAAAATGAAAATAAAAAAGGCAAGTCTATATAATATTTCGTTTCATTGTAATGGCTGTATATAACGTTACACATATCCCTGAACTAAGTACATTTCTGCAGCTGTTATTATGTTTAAATGAAAACGAAAGGAGGCAGTGGTATTTTATATCCTATTTCGTTTTATTGTAAATGTACTGAGGGGAAAATTGCAGTAGCCAAAGCGATCTGAGTTCACGCAGCATTGGTTGAGTTCAACCACCATTTATTTGGATCATTTTCAAATATTACTGTTATTGTGTCATGAAATGTAATTTTAAAAGTATTTCAGGCGAGAATGTAGTTGTTTAAAACGCAAATCTATGGTTTATTTATAAAGACCGTGCCTATTTAAAAAATGTGTTTCGCCGATCTCTGCGATGGTGAGCTCCACTCGATCAGCGAGAGCTCAGTCCTCATGTATCCGCCGAGATGCAGCCTCAAATCGGCTAGACCTTCTGATATGTGCCGCTGGCTCTGATGTGTCTTTAGTGGTTAAACATAACATATAATTCAGCTGCGGGGTAAATCTAACAGGTTTTCTTTGGTCTGTATTCAATGTATCTATATGTTAAAATGGAAATAAAAAAGGCAAATTTATATAATATTTCGTTTCATTGTAATGGCTGCATATACACATATCCCTGAACTAAGTACATTTCTGCAGCTGTTATTATGCTTAAATGAAAACCAAAGGAGGCAGTGGTATTTTATATCCCATTTCGTTTTATTGTAAATAGGAAAATTGCAGTAGCCAAGACGAGCTGACTGAAGTTATCAAGTACGCTGCTGTTTATAGATTTACCGGACTTGCGTCGTCGCGGACATCACACTCCCAAGTCGAATGCACAAAGTCTGAACTAACTACCGAGGATGCACGTCCAAAATCAGCGTACTTTAAAAAAACAAAAACAAATCAGCAGTACTTTGTATTGAGAAACGTGCGCAGACCTACGTCACCAGTCTATTTGCCTAATCTACCCGGTACTTTACACCGCGGTGGAAACGCAGAAAGCAACAGGTCTGGGGGGAAAAAAGTTCCTGGGAAAAAAGTTCCTGGTAAAAATGTTCCGGGTAATTTCGGTGGAAACGCGGCAAAAGAGAAGCCATCTGTTATTCCATGTAAGAATAAGTGCTTTAACTTTGGGACGCCTTAAACACTAGAAGGTGCTGTTTTTCCAAAGTTTTG
>NW_020527273.1:0-36143 GCF_003368295.1 Carassius auratus | reverse complement strand
AAAGACAAAGACATCAGGAATATGACGACAGATGATAATCAGACTGGAGATGGAGACGTGATTCTCACCAGAGCGTCTGCCACGGCCGCCTCCACCTCGTGTGCCCGTGTTCAAGATCCGCATCCTGATGGATGAGTCCGAAGCGATCTGACACAGACAGGAGACGGAGGAAGATCAGTAACCACACACAACAACAGCAATCTCAGAAAACCAAACACAGTCGGTCACTGCATTGCTTTTCATTCATCGAGCATCACAGCACACAACCTAAATACACAGACTGGATGTGACTGAAAAACATGCAAGAAAACAAGTTAAGAAAACGGATGAACTGCGGAAAATTAAAAGTCAAAACCACAGTAAAAACTCTCAAAATTAAACACACAACATGCAACGGGGCCCAACAGTGAGAAATAATGCTGAAAATGCATGATTCAAGTTAAATGATTAATGACTCAAATCTGGGAAAAAAAGCCTGTAAATGAACCTGTAAATAAAGTTTTAGGATTACGAATGAATGCATTAATTACATTAATGTATACATAAACTAATACAGAGCAAATGCATAAATATAAATATTTAATATATTTTTAAAATGAATATTAAACTAAAAAAATTAATTGAAGTAAAATAAAAACTTTTTGTTTATAAATTTTATTCCAGCTATAATAATTTTTTAATTTTTAATTAGCTTAATGTGAAAGTAATGAAAATAAGTAAATTTATAACTGAAATAAGAACTATAAAAGTAAAAAACTAAAACTAATAGAAAGTGACAAAACAGATTACAAAATTACTAACAATTTTACATAAAATTAAAATGCAAAATATTATAAGTTTTAATTAATTTATATTATTAATAAAAAATGATATTGATCTGTATATGAACTTACATATAAATGTATGTATATTCACTTACTGTATGTATGAATAAAAATAATAATAATACAAATGTTATGCTGTTAACGTCATTTTTAATAAAAATTTTTATATCATATTAGAAAAGTACAAAATATAAATTACTACACTTTTGGACCCCACTGAATATTAAAATTATATCATGGCAAATGATACACACATATTTATTTATTCACACGAATAAAAAACTCCACACAATAATCCATGAAACAAAACAAAATAAATAAAAAATTATAAAAAGAAAATTTAATAATAATAATAAAATAAAATAAAATATATATACAAAAAATTATAAAACAAATAAAAAGCAACATGCATACTAAACTTTGACAAGTCTGTAATCAGATTTTGGAAATGGCATAAGGAGAAATAACAAAATATGCCAATAATCTCAAAATCCACAAACATCATCTGATTAACTAGCCTGTCATGTTTTAAGACATAAATGTTTAAAAAAAAAAAAAAATCACAATAAAAAAACAGCACAAACATACAGCAAGCATAAATGAAACAAAAAGATACAGAGGTGCACAATAACCGTCCAGTTCACATCCAGGAAAACTGTGAAGTGTTAAAGCGTCATCAATGACAGTAAATGCAGAGATGGTCTCTGGAGCCATCCGTGTGTTCGAGCACATCACACATGAGTTTAAATCTGCTAAAACTCGCTCTAACCTGGATGTGACTGACAGATACACTTCTGAACAGGTTCGGCATGAAAAACTGATGATCTGGATTCTGGTGCCGTGACCCGGACTCGTGCAATCACCTGTCTGCAGGACATCGCCAGCCATCAGCGCACTGGTGGAGCGAGAGTATCTGTGGGATGCTGGGAAGGATCAGGTCAACACACATTTCAGAAACAAAATCTCATTTTACTAGTTACACGTTACAGTTTATTCTTTTGGTTCATTAACACACTCGCAAAGACAAAGAGTTCAATAAAGAGAAGTTATAGGAAATAATATATGAAATTATCAGATTAGATTCAAATGATAGTTTCTTATGTAATAAGATGCAGTAAATGTTGTTTTGTGTGTTGTTGTTATATTGGTTGCATTTAAATGAAAGTGATAAAAATCTCCATAAATATAACCAGGTTATTATAATGAACTAACCTAAAACTAAAACAATAAAAAACATTTTCGTTAATTGAAATAAATAAATAAAAAATATATATAATTTGTCATACTAATAATGAAAATAATAATAATGAATTAGGTCTGTGCAAAAAATCGAATGTGATTTTCTTGCACATCTCATCAGTAAAGACGCTCCTTTAATTAGAAATATTATCTCCTGTGTTCAGATCAGGGTTGCCAGGTTTTCACAACAAATCCTTCCCTGTTGCTTCTCAAACTAGTCCAAAAATAATTGCGATTCCAGGAGGTTCCCAGATAAAAAAAATTGCTTCCCGGGGTTAAATATACGTTTGTTTTTTGGCATGGTTGTCTTAGTAAAATTCACATTTTAGGGGCTAAATATCACGTTATTGCTATTGGGGTTGTTTCGAACCGCGGACATGAAAAACAACCACAGACTTGGCAACACTGGTTAAGGTGGAGCGGCAGTTACTACACAGAGCCGCTAGTCTACTGACAACTAACACAAAATCGCTTTCAAAAATTGAACAACAGAATCGGCTGCGATTTTACAAATTCGATTTTGTGTAGATTGTCAGTGAATTACGGCTCTGTGTAATTAAATGCCAACCAATGTTGCCAGTCTGTGGTTGTTTTTCATGTCCGCCGGGTCGAAGCGACAATACCAATAACGTGATATTTAACCCCTAAAATGCGAATTTACCAAGGCAACCATGCCATAAAACAAAGCGTATATTTTAACCCCGGGAAGCAATTTTTTATTGGGGAACCTCCTGGAAACGGATTTGGCTAGTTTTTGGACTAGTTTTGAGAAGGAACTGGGCAGGATTTGTTGTGAAAACCTGGAAACCATGATCTGAACACACGTGCTGGAGATAATACTTCTAATTACAGGAGCGTCTTTACTGATGAGATGTGCATGAAAATCGCATTCGATTATTTGCACAGCCCTATAATGATAATAATAATTTTACTTTCCATTTAAGAAAGACCAAAAAAAATAGAACAAAATATGTAAAATATACAAATAATAAAATTAATATATAAAATATAATACAAAAAATACTATTATACTATATTGTATATTATACAAATAATATAATTTAATGCAATTTTATTTCACAAGGCAGTTGACAAGGCAAATATTCTTATTTATCTAAATTTGATCTAAAACTTTAACTAAATTGAAAATGAATTTTAAAATAAAAACTAATTAAAAATACAGATTAAAACTATAATAGTCTCTCAATGATAACAGTGATATTGACCTGTATGTGAATATCATCAAAAGGCAAAAATTTTTTTGCATATATATATTTTTAGTCATATCATTCAGTCCTAATGTTTCATGGGAAATTAAAGGTGAAAGTGAAACATTTAAATCCAAACTCCTTAAAGCAAACCCGTTCATAGCTGAAGTGTGAGTAAAGTCGTGTACAAGAGTCTGGTCTGGTTCGGTCCGGTCTGGTTTTAGGCTCTTACCCAGCGGACTGAACCCTCGAGCTGGACTGGTGTCTCTGCTGCTCTCCCGACTGGTGTCACGACTACAGCCCTGACTCATGCTGGGCCGCGGGATACGACTGGCCCGCACTGACACACACACACACACACACACGGCAGGAGTCAGAAGAGGAGAAACGTCCAGGTAGAATGAGACCGTGAGGAAGACGTGACAGCAGAAATAGTAACAGATCAGAGGGCGAAGTGCAGCTTAAAACATGATATTAAAATTTCAAATTAAACTTTCCCTTTCAAAACAATAAAAATTATAAAAATAAAATGCAAATAATAATAATAAATATAATAATACCTATTGTTATTAGCAGTAGTAGAGATATAGTATATTTTGTTATATTTTTAACCATGCAATTTTACTTTGAAAGGAACAAACAAACAAAACCAATAGAAATAAAAATCAACCAAATGTTAACAACCAAATAACAAAACAAGAACAACAGTTTTCAAATGGTGAAGTGCAACTTAAAACATATTTAAATTCAACTCCCCCTTCCATGATAATCATACAAATATGGCATAACATATTTAAATAATATTATAATAATATAAAATAATAACAAATCATATAAAATAAATAATAATTTAAATTTAAATCCAAATTCCTCTGGATCTTAATGAATGAATATATATATAATATGCTCAACCAAACATAATTAACAAAAGAGAAAAGAACAACAGTCAAATAAAAAAGAAGATCAACAAAGCTTTCAGCTCAGTTACAAACAATCACATGTTTATAGCTGAAAGAAAATAAAGAAGAGAACAGTCCAGACCTAGACAAACTTTTAGTTATCTGCAGTAAATAGATTTTCAACCACAATGACAATAAAATGAACACAAACAGAGAGAAGAACAGCCGCAGCGTATCGACTGGATCACATGAATGACAGGGACATGAAGCACTGCTCACATTGATCACAGACTGCACCGGGTCACATGGATGACAGGCCGTTCAGTGCTTACTAGTTTTTTTGCACAGTTTTAACCCACTTACAGACATTAGACTGCTCATTCACTTCATAACTAAAGAAAAATAAAGCATACTGTGTGATGAGAAGGAGTTGTTGGACATCATTTGAAATACAGATCTCAATGTTTAAAGGGGTCCCTATATGCCCCTTTTTACAAGATGTAATATAAGTCTCATATGTCCCCTCTATGTGATGGTACCAAAATCACTTTCCAGAACATTTTCGTTCACCGTTCCTGGCTGGTGAACCACCCTACAATTATAAAGATCCACCCACTCCTTATTTTTTAATCTCCATTAAAGGAGACATAGTATTCCTTTATTTACAAGATATATAATATAAGTCTCAGGTGTCCCCAGAATGTATCTGTAAAGTTTCAGCACAAAATACCCCACAGATCATTTATTATATTATTTTGAAAATGCATATATTGAGTGGAAGCAGAAACAGTTTTTGTGCGTGCCTCTTTAAATTCAGCATGATTTCAGCATGATAATCAAAACCAAACAGATGTTTTTTTTATCAGAGTATCTGAGGAAGGAGCTGTAAAGGCACTGCTGTATTCTGGAAAAGGGGCGGGGAGCTGCAGCTCATTCGCATTTAAAGAGACACGCATGAAAATAGGGATTTTCAAAATAAAATAATCAATTATCTGTGGGATATTTTGAGCTAAATCTTTACAGATGCATTCTGGGGACACCTAAGACTTATATTACATCTTGTAAAAAGGGGAATAATATGCCTCCTTTAATGGAGATTAAAAAAAATAATGAGTGGGTGGATTTTTATCATTGTAGGGTGGTTCACCAGCCAGGAACAGTGAAAGAAAATGTTCTGGAAAGTGATTTTGTTACCATCACAAAGAGGCACAAAATCACTTTCCAGAACATTTTCATTGACCGTTCCTAGCAGGAATTTTCATTCACCGTTCCTATCGAGATTCCCCGACAATTTTCCAGCAACAGCTAAAAACTAATCTCTTATTTGAACAATGCTTGAAACATACTATAACGAGAGCTTCCTGTGTCTATTTGCCTCTTTAAGATGAATCGCTTGATGTTTTCCCCAATTGTAAGTCACTTTGGATAAAAGCGTCTGCTAAATTTATAAATATATAGGTGTTTACACACTGGATTTTGCATAATAGGAGCCCTTTTAATATCCAACATAAAGTTGCATCTGCTAGGCTAGAAGTTGTAAATATCTTACCGTCTCGCGCGCGGCTGGGGCTCGTCTCTCGGCTGCAGCCTTGACTGCGGGGGATCTTACAGCGTTTGTCCGACGGCGCTCCAGAGGATCCGGCGGATCGAGGGATTCTCATGGAAGAGCGAGCCAAGAGCTTCCCAGGTGAACTAGAGCGGCTGCCCGCTGTAAGAGAGATACGCTTAACTTAAACGTGTTCTGTGACTTGATTTAATGTCAGTTTTACTGTAAATACTCTATATGTCTAGAGCTAATCAATACAAGCGGATAGGAGCAGCACATGCATCAGACACATAAACAGAGGCTGGCTGTGTAAGGCAGAGACCGTCCACTCGTACAATGATAAATAGTGAAAACATAAGACTTAAAAAAGCAAGCTTCGGTTTTGCCGATTAATCGGCACCGATAGTTGATAGTTCGACAGTTTTATGGGTTGCGTCCTGCCTTGGAAGATATGTATAGATATGCATGTAATTTTAATGCTATGGCCTTGTGTATATATATTTAAAGATGGCCATCTTTAAGCATGACTGTTGAAATTAAATGCTAATACTTATAATAAGACTAACAATAAGAGTCCATTTCTAGCATTAATGGAAACCGTAGATGTATTGTTCCTTGTTAGAGTGTGTTCATTTTTAACATTCACTATTACTAATAGGTTACATTTTTTAATTTTAAAGTTTCTTTTAACATTAGCAAACTATGAGATAACTTTAATTATCCATATAATAAATAATATATATATAAATATATTTATTCGTTTACAAAGTATGGTTCAGTATTGCTACTGCTTTTCTTTAAAAAATAGTCAACTATTTTAGTTTTCTTTCAGTATATATTTTAAAAACTATGGGTTGATTAATTGGTATCAGTCAGCGTGGTCCAACCTAGCTATCGTTATCGGTAAAGACCACTATCGGTCGACCTCTACAGTTTATTATTATATTTTCAATACATTTAAAAGACCATTTACAAAATAGTATTGGTTTAGAAATTAGGCTTTGTTGTTACAGCCAGAAAGTGTTTTTGCATGAATTCAGTTTAAGATTCACATTAAATGTTGGCCTTGTTATTGTTATTCCTGAAACATTACTGAGACATATTTTCAACCAACAAATTTTGGTCTTTCTCACTTTAAACAGATGGAGCTGAATGCTCAGAAAAAAACATATTTTTACTATAATTTATATCTATTAGAGTTTCTTATTAACATTTTAAATTGGCTTTTTAATTTTACATTTTTAGTAATGTGCTTTTGTCTTTTTTATATTTATATTTCTGAATATGTTTAATTTATTTTTAAAACATAACATTTTTACATGATCAGTTTTAGCTTAATTTTTAGTAAATGTGTTATGTAAATAAAATAGGGTTTTTTTAGGCTTTTTGGTTTTAACTTAATTCTTCGTAATTTTCTAAAACATCAAATTATTTCAGTTAGTTGCAAAGCAATATTTCAACATTTTAATAATTTTTTGTTATTTAATATTTATATTTTAGTTTAGCTTTATTTCAATTAACAAATAAATATTTAATAGGTTTTAGTATAAGTTAACAATTACTATACTCGCCGAATATAACTAAGCACGGTACCAAGATGGATGCTGAGTGAACTGGCTCGCCTTAAATTGACTTGACAAAAACATAAATATAACAGCAAAATCATAATAATAACACATTTGGAATCAATTGCATCAGTACAGTGGATCATGCGTTCATGACAGGACGCATGCAGACATCAATCCGTGTTTTTTTTTACTCCGTACCATGAGTTTTACCCCCCACCGGATTAGCTGATCTGGATCCTTGATGCAAGACAGTGAAGAGAAACTACATTACCCATGAGTCCATGCATCAGCATGAACTTCAGCTGATCTAAAGCATGCTGATATTTAAGATTCGGCACAGGAAGAGAGATGTAGTTCACATCTCTTCAGTAAGAGGGATGTCAACGAAAACACACAAGAGCCACATTATACTGGAGTATAATGTATTTTACAGGGCAGCAAATTATATTACAGCATACCGTACATCTCTTGATCAAGGTTTATCATTTGTTTAAAGGTACAAAACACTGCCATCAGACATTTAAGTCCTTTTTTTCGTGAACTAACCCTTTAATTGTCTCTAATATATTTGTATTATTTTTGCGTAAAGATATTTGATTGACAAACATAAATCCTGATGTAGGACAGCTGAACAGGATGATGTAACCAAAAACTCACGCTGTGATTGGGACACAGCTTTGGCTCGGCTCCGCCCCCTACTGTCAGTCACAGAAGCTCCGCCCCCAACTGCCGTCTCTGAACTCTGTCGTCTGGTTCGCACACGACCTGCAAAAGGACAGAGAAAAAAAAATAAAGAACCGTAAAATTATGTATGAATACAAAATCATTTTAGTAAGAAAAAAAATATATATTTAAATATTTATTTAATAATCATTTATTTTAATACATTTATATTTTTTATATGTAAAAATTGAATATTAAGTTATTAGTATGAATATTTCTAACTGAAGTAAAACAAACTGAAATATGAATTAAGGAATATCTATATAAAACAAGTTAAAATGACAGAAGCACAAAAAAGGACAAAATATTTTACTGAAAACAAAAAGAATAATTACATAAAGATTATTTTTATTAAATAAGAATATTTTAAATAAAGTTAAAATATAAATATAAGACGAAAAACATGAATATTTTGAAATGCTATCTTTTCAAAAAGAACAAAAATTACTGAAATAAAATGAAATATAAATATTAGATGAAAAAAATAACATTTTGAAATGTTGGCTTTGTAACAAATTATGAAGTGTTTAAATAATTATTTAAATTAACATTCACATTTTACAAATAATATACATTAAATTTATAAATAAAAACTATTTAATATAATTAAAAAATAATAATTATATATATATATATATATATATAAACATAATATTACAAATGCATTTATTAAATAATTTCATGTTTTTAAGTAAACTTATATTTTATTCAAACATACATAAATAGACATTACTTATTGCACAATTAATTTAACAGTGCAATCTGAGGCATAAATGCACAAAAACCTAAATACAAAACCCAAACACAAGGCTTATACTCAACAAACCCAAACCGAACACAGATGCTGTGAAGACTCATGCTGACTGACATGATGAACATGTTCAAATCACTTTCATATTTATATAAATGCTGGAGAATGTTGTATCACTTCTTCATTATTTATAAAATGATCCACATTGGCCAATGAACTGGACCCGACTTCTGTGTGCATCTCAAACAGACTGACGACATTTCAACACAAACGGCACGGAGCGATAGAGACAGAGCAGAACAATGAGACACACACATCTTACCCTCCACATTACCAGCCGCATCTTTGAGCAATAAGAGCAGAAGTACGACAGAAGACAACAGCATCAGCTCGTGTTAGAGAAAACGGTTTGGGAGCATGCAGGAGTGTATTATTCATCAAAACCCCATGAATCTGTCCAAATTCATGCTTGGAATAGATTCTGATGCCTGATTTAAAAGCTTGGTTATGTTATCCTGATACATAAATATATTTATGCAAACAATGTAAATATAGTCAAGATCAAACAGAACACAAAAACAGATATAGTTTGTCTGGGAATTGTCGACAACCCAGCATCTTTCTGTTGTCATGCATAGAATAATATAAGTAATAAATGTATACAATTGAACAATTCAACATTACTTAATTCACTTTTATATTTTAAAAAAAGGGGCTAAAACATGGCATTAAAATTATCGTGTGTAGCCACTTTACGGAAGGTGTGCTAGTTCTACAAGTAAATTGAATCAAAATTTGATAATTTCTAACCTCATTAAATAATGAGAAAGCATAATAAAAAATAATTAAATGTAATTAATTATACGTTATTTATTTAAATATAAATAGTAAAAACATGTTCAAAGTTAATGTACTTTATTAGTTTAAATATAAATATATATTTATATATAAAGTGTATTATTATTTAAATAATAATTAAAATATCTTAAAGAGTTCTTAAATTTCACACAATCACCTTGTTATCGGGTTGTTTGGCACTCTTCAACAAAAAGTATAATTAAAAAATACATATAATATACAGTATATAAACGGTTAAATATCATTTTAAATTTAAAAATTACATTTATTTACACTGAACTAAATTATAAACGCAACACTTGTGTTTTTATCCCCATTTTTCATGAGTTGAACTCAAAGATCTAAGTCTTTTTCTATGTACACAAAAGGCAGATTTCTCTCAAATATTGTTGAAAAATCTGTCTAAATCTGTGTTCGTAAGCACTTCTTCATCCACCTCACAGGTGTGGTATATAAAGATGCTGATTAGACAGCATGATTATTGCTGGCCACAATAAAAGGCCATTCTAAAATGTGCATTAACAGCACAGACACATGAAAAATGGGGCCTTAAATTTCACTCAATCACATCATTATGCGATTGTTTGGCTCTTTACATCAGTATTTACTCTGATTACTGTTCTCCGCTGTTATAAACATGTAAGTATGGGTTGTTTTACCCAGAGAGGCGTAGGAACCAGGCGGCAGTGCCGCTGCTGAGCTGAAGGGGGCAGTAGCAGCAACGGCTGGCATTCTGTTTTTGGCACTAGCCACGGCGTTAACGTCCACATCACTGCGCGATCGCTGGAGAGAGCCGGACGAAGAGGATGCACGAGAACTCACCCCTTTAGCTGAGAGAAACCCAGAGAAAATTATAAATGTTTACGCCACGTATTAAATGAAACTCTAGTATCAGCATAAACATACATCTATGGAAACCGTTTCCTCACTTGCATATGAATAAAATAAAAAATTTAACAAGTAATTGCAAGTTTACATCTCGCAACTCTGACTTTTTTTGAGGAAGTAAAAAGACTGATATGTTCTCAGATTTATGTGGGGGGAAAAAGTCAGTTTCTCAGAATTGTGAAGTTATATCTCACAATTATGAGTTTTTTCTCGCTATTGCGAGATTATATTACATAACTCTGAGGAAATAAATTCAGTTGTCAGTTTTCTCAGAATTGCAACTTTATTTCTCAGAACTCCGATGTCATATCTCACAATTGTGTTTTTTCTCACTATTGCGAATTTATATCATGCAATTCTGAGAAAAGTAAAAACTCGCAATTGCAAGAAAAATGTCAGAATTGTGAAATTAAAACTCGCAATTACCTTTTTCATTTTTTTTGTTGAGTGGTGAAAACAGGAATTCATATGCATCTATACTGCAATTTTACAAAATTATTTTCTTTACATGAAAAAAAACTTGTAAATTCTCACTTTTGCTCAAGTTGCTCCCGACAGGTGTTTTAACAGACAGCGGCCGACTACGAGACAAAATAAGAGTATGAAAACTTTCGAGATTCGAGAGTGAAAGCTCATTTACACACTAACGAGTCTTAATTGAGAGCGTTTCTCACTTGAGGCTCTCCTGCGAGCTGGAGGACGAGCGGTCGGACTGCGGCAGAGACATGATGCTGTCCGAGCTCTTCAGGTGAGACTGCAGCGCTTTCTGATAGGTCAGTTCCAGCACCTGAAACAGATGCTCCGCCTCCTTACTGAAGTGGGCGTGGAAACCCCAGTAACATCTACAAAACATTGATTCTGATTAAAGCTGCTGGTCAACATCATCTCACTGTAATCAACTCAATGCTCCAGTTATCAGTGTGAAGGCATAACATATAAATGACCATACTGATATCACCCAATATTTATTGTATTAGCATCAGTACAATTACACTTATATTATATTATATTAATGATGACCCTCTATGATCAAAGTAATTTTTTGCAAATTTTAATATAAAGATTTCAGGTTTAAATCTTTGAGATTCTAAAACGGTATTTTTGTGTATTTAAAAATTCTAATGTGAATATGTATTACACTTACATTTAGCAGACTCCTTTATTAATCACTTTGTTTTGTAATATTCAAAAAAAAATACATATTTATTATAGATAATAAAAATACATTATATATATATATATATATATATATATATATATATATATATATATATATATATATATATATATATATATATATATAAAATGTATTTTAATTTAAATAATAACTAATAAACATTAATGGCATGGACACCAACAAAATAAATAATAAAAATAAGCACTACATTTTTATAATAATAACCTCATTATTAGATTTTTTTGGCTCTCTACAATGATTATACTTAAAAAAAAACACTAAAACAAAAATTTAAATGAAAATATAAAGAAAACAACATATATTTATATATATATTTATATATATATATATATATATATATATATATATATATATATATACACAAGATACAAAATTTTAATAAAATATAATATATAATATATACAATTTAAATGTAATATAATTTATAGATATTTAAAAATAAAATCAATAATAAAAATGGCGAATTTTAGGCTTAAACTAAAATTACAATAAAAAAAGAAAACAGAAATTCAAAATTGAAATCATTCAAAATGTTAACCAAAACTATTAAACTAAATAAAATAAAACATGACAAAACTAAAACCTAATAAAATATAAACAGACATATTAATAAAATTACTATTAAAAATGATAAAATAAAATCACTAAAACAGACAAATCTAAACATTATGAAAACTATGACAGTAAATGATACTAAAATAAAGCTGATTGTAATCTTTCCATGCATACATTTTTCCCAAAATCAGCTCATTTAGGTTTGCATTTCAGTTTTGTACATTGAGTAAATGAGTAAAATGTCTGTACCAGAGAATCCCTCCAGTGTTAAGAGGATTTGGATTTCAACAATCATGTTATCATTATCAGTATTTTTATTACACACAAACAAAGAACCACTCACTTCCTAGCGACTGATCTGGCCTCAGAGTCGGCATCGTGAACTCCTTTCTTAATGGTTTCTATCAGGACAGCGACGTGCCTGAAGAGACAAGAGGAGAAAAACTGTGAGTCCATTCAGAGGCTCTGCCAAACTCCACCACAGCAGAACATGAGCTGGAATCAATCAATCACTGAAACCCGATTCTCCATCCATTAACCGGGAAGTGCTGGCGAAGGCGAGGTGACATTGCCATGGACAACATGTGTGGGTTCATCAAGGACGTCAGCCTGATGCTAAGTGTCTATGCGCTCATGAAGACCTGATCTCATCTGTGAGACCCTTTCTGAGATGAGACATGGACACTAGATCCTCTCCTGAGGATCCAGACTGTCACTCTGTCATCGGGTTTCATAAATGGAGCTTTCCATCTGCTCAAAGTCAAGAGTGAAGCCACTCTGAAACGGTCAATTGTCAAGCTATTTAAAAAAATAGGTCACCCAAAAATCATCCTCAGATCATACAAGATCAGGATGGCTTTGTTTCTGCATCAGGTTTGGAGAAATGTAGCATTGCATCAGTGTCTCATCAATGGATGCTCTGCAGTGAATGGGTGCCGTCAGAAAGAGAGTCTGATAAAAACATCACAATAATCCACAGCACTGCAGTAACATCTGGAGAAGACATGTTGTGGATTACTGTGATGTTTTTAATCAGCTGTTAGACTCTCATTCTGACGGCACCCATTCACTGCAGAGCATCCATTGATGAGACACTGATGCAATGCTACATTTCTCCAAACCTGATGCAGAAACAAACTTGCATGACTTGAATTTGAGAACATGTACAGCACATTTTAGTTTTGGGTGAACTATTCCTTTAATATAGGTAAATCACAACTACACTCACAGATACTCACAAAAAGCAGCAGTTTTGTGAACTGAATCAAAAAATTGACTCAAGAGAGCCAGCTCATTTCATTAAACTGAAAGAGTTTAACCAAACAGTTTGGTGAAAATATGGAACAGAGCAACAAACTACATCATTCAAAACATTTCGTTTGGTGTCTCACAGAGGTTTGGAGTAAATGGTGAACTGTTGCTTTAATTCTCACCTCTCGAGAGAATTAGTCTGCCACTCCTGAAGCAGAAGGTCTAAAAACTCATAACAGCGTCTGCAAGTCAGAGCAAATATTTCCTGTTAAGATCAGAGCGACTCAAATCAGAGAGGACATGTCATTTCACACATGTGTGAGTGTGTGTGTGTGTGTGTGTGTGTGTGTGTGTGCTTGTGTGTGTGTGTGAGAGAGAGAGAAAGACAGAGAGAGTATGTGTGTGTGCGTGTGTGTATGTGTGTGCATGTTCTCACCGTCTGACGGCCACTGATTTGGAAGTGCAGTTGCTGGTCATGATAGGAATCAGACGTGGATAGTGAGTGTGCTGAAGCAGAAACAAACAAACGATTCAATCCCAGCAGCTGAGTCCTTAGCCATCATCAAGAATCGGCTAAAAACACAACCCTTCCATCTTTATTTGACCCTCTAATGATGACCCTCTATGATCAAATTAATTTTTTGCAAATTTTAATATAAAGATTTCAGGTTTAAATCTTTGAGATTCTAAAACGGTATTTTTGTGTATTTAAAAATTCTAATGTGAATATGTATTACACTTACATTTAGCAGACTCCTTTATTAATCACTTTGTTTTGGAATAGTCAATAAAAAAATACATATTTATTATAGATAATAAAAATACTTTATATATATATATATATATATAATATATATATATATATATATATATATATATATATATAGCCATTATATAATCATAGAGTTCGTAGCGGTTCGTGAATCATTTGAGTCAGTTCGGGAGTTCAAAGCGGGTTCGCAAATCATTTGAGTCAGTTTGGGGATCGCGAATCATTTGAATCAGTTCGGGAGTTCGTAGCGGTTCGCGAATCATTTGAGTCAGTTCGGGAGTTCAATACGGGTTCGCGAATCATTTGAGTCAGTTTGGGGATCGCGAATCATTTGAATCATTTAGGGAGTTCGTAGCGGGTTCGCGAATCATTTGAATCAGTTCGGGAGTTCAAAGCGGGTTCGCGAATCATTTGAGTCAGTCGGGAGTTCAAAGCGGGTTCGCGAATCATTTGAGTCAGTTTGGACAACGGGAATCATTTGAGTCAGTTCGAGAGTTCATAGCGGGTTCGCGAATCATTTGAGTCAGTTCGGGAGTTCAATGCGGGTTCGCGAATCATTTCAGTCAGTTTGGGGAATCGCGAATCATTTGAATCAGTTAGGGAGTTCGTAGTGGGTTCGCGAATCATTTGAGTCAGTTCGGGAGTTCAATCCGGGTTCGCGAATCATTTCAGTCAGTTTGGGGATCGCGAATCATTTGAATCAGTTAGGGAGTTCGTAGTGGGTTCGCGAATCATTTGAGTCAGTTCGGGAGTTCAAAGCGGGTTCGCGAATCATTTGAGTCAGTTCGGGAGTTCAAAGCGGGTTCGCGAATCATTTGAGTCAGTTCGGGGTTCACGAATCATAGCTGTATATGGATAGGCATTTTTAACTAATTTAGTAGCTAGTTCTAATTACGTTTTCCAAGCGTGTTTAGCTGTGATATGTCGTGCCTAAAAAGTGCACAGATCTAGGCTAATGTATGTTACATGATGAAGTCATACTAGTGCGCGTGTGCATTTTGAGTGTGTTCTTTCACTGCATTATTCGGTGTATTCAAATGCATTTATGAATGCATGTGAATGATCACAAAATTCAAGATATGGGGGTTAGAAAATGTATATATTTATATCATTTTATGTAGTTAATCAATATCACACGAAGAGTGCCATTTCAGTTTTCTCCAAAAATCAGCATGATTAAAATGTGATATTAAGTTACTACAAACAATAATTTAATTACAAATACAAAATGTTGCAGAATAATGTAATATATGAATTAATAATAGTCTAAAGAACCTTTGTGCCAAAAGGTTTCTTTCTTGTCATTATAGAACCTTTTTAGCATAAAAGGTTCTTTGGAGTTGAGTAAAGAACCCTATGGTTCTATATAGAACCCCAATGAACCCTTTTTTCTAAGAGTGTGTTGTCATAACTTTCACCTTGGAGATTGAAAATGGGAAGAAGGAGAGGAAGAGTAGATATAAGTCATGATCTGCAAGATTAACCACAATCTGATGTGATCCGACCACCTCAGAGAAAACCAGTGTTGAGCTGCTGCAAGAGCTTTAGAAGCACAGCAGATGTGCTCAAAGAGTTCTCGTGTGTTCTGATTGGTGGATGATGATGATGAGTGGATAAATACTAGAGCAATCAAATAGTGAGAGAGTGATCTGCTCACCTGGTTATGTTCGTGGATGTTTCGACGTACATATATATATATATAAACAGAACAGGAATAGGGTCTATTAACAGCTTCATATATAAATGTTGTTTCATCTAGATTGAGTTAATCCCGCTGCAGACAAGCTCACAGACCAAGCTAGGCTGCACAGACTCAATAATTTTGATGTAAAACTGATTTGGACAGCATCAGGAATAGAAAATAGTTCAACAGGAAGCACTCTGGGATGTTTCTAACTACTGTGATGTTCATAAAACCCACACTAAACATGTGCAGGATACTGGAAGAGACACAACGAACATGCAGATCAATCTTATTGATTATGTTTGCTGCCCAGAATCCAACATCACGCCTGACTGCGTGTCACACAGAGCATCAGCTGCCCGTGTGTGTGTGTTTGTGTGTGTGTGTTTCACAATTACCCGTATAATGAGACGAATTGCTGCCATTCCGGATGTGGCCATAACTTTAGCGCTGTTTGGGACGAGGTTCAGTAAGGTTGGCATGATGTTCTCAGCTCCGTGATCAAATCTATTACCCAACACAGACGACAGGTGTCTGGAAGAGAAACATCAGAGATCAGAAAAACACAGAACACAAAACCTAGTGAGCTGCCTGTGAAGGGAGTATTTTGAGGCTGGCTTTAGACCTAAAGAAAGAGGACAACCAAGAAACACGTCTGAAGTGGTGTGCAGGATTTGTGTTCTTGTAATCCATGCAAAAGACTGACAGATGACAAATTTACATGATAATTTGCCTGTGTACCATCCTGCAGAATACAGTTCATTTTGATTGTAGTGTCCACTCTTTGCTGACATAGTGTGCGGTCACTGACATGTAAGGCATCATGTTGCAGCTGGACCACATGTCAGTTGAGAGGGCCAAATATTGACAGACAAACATGCCTGAATCGTGGTCAAATCGCCCATTTAAGTAGTCCTCTGTAATGGAGAAAGCACACTTTTCTTGGTGTTTCTTTTCTTGTCTTGTTTCATGTGGGCGAGAATGACATCTCAATGCTGAACCCCCATCTGCTCAGAGTAAGCTAATATCAACCAATTGTCGATATAATTCCAGGGTCTCCCATGCATTGATTTATTTGTGAAGGGCTGCCACAATATCAAAACTGACCGCCACAAATAGATTTCCAAAAGGCTATGAACATGAGCACTCCATGTTTCAAAATCAAAAAGCGGTGCAGGTGTTTCTATATTACTGTATTTCAGAACGTAATCGACTGTATTTAGAACATTTTCGATGTCAGAGCTCACAGCTGCTTTACAGCCGTTACTGGGAAAACCTCTATCTCTGCCGCTCTTAAAGCGCCCCCTGCTGACAGAAAAATAATTTGCATATATATGTATATATGGGGGCGGGGAGTCCTGCTACAAATAGAGTGTAAGGCTGTGGGAAACACTGTATTCAAATGCCCTTGAGTCGCAACAGAGCCAGAGCAGCATCCACACACTTGGTGAAATGACCTTGTTTATAATGAGGATAATGAGTGAATAATGACGCATCATCGGTGAATGCAGGAACGCGATGAATTAATCTTCAGTCGATTCAATAATGTTCCTCCACAAAAACATGTCTGCTTAGCATAATCTCTGTGAGTAAAGGTTTTTCAAATGATAACTACATATAAATTGAGTCTTAAATGCATAATGTGGACAGAGTATTTACGCTAATGTTGGCATTATTCTTTTATTAAATGTCTGCTGCTAGTGGCGAAGCAAATCCAGCGGAGCCTTTATCTTAATTTCGTTATTGCCAAATACCCATCTTAATTTAAAATTTATCTTAATTTAATTTGTTAAAATAGACTCGTTTTTATTGGTGCATTGGTTTATTTATAGGCTAAATGAGCCTGTGTCTGTTTAGAGTCCTGAGATGTTACGATGTTACAGAGGACTTACTTTATTTCTTTATTCCAACTTCCAAGTGGTGTAGTCTACGTTAGTCATGAATAAATTGTTAAAACATGTATAAAACATGTATTATAAAACGATTCATTCTTGACAAAAGGCAAAAGAGCTGTGTGTGTGCACATTTTAATAATGTTGGGCTGTAAACGGGTTTAGGCTTTTAAAAAGCTGTCAATTAAAATGTACTTGTCGGGCTCGGGACGAAATCTGTTGGGATGGGGATTACAGCTCTAATGTAAATACAATTAATTGTATTTCGTGTTGTACCCAATATTAGTGCTTATCAAAACATTATGTCATTAGTATTACAAAATGCTAACTATCAGTTGCGCATTTCACATAAAAAGCTATATTTAAGTTGCAAATGAGTCATTTATGTGACTCTATTTCAGCTGTAATGTTGCCTATGAAGGTAGTTGCCTATGGTTTGGAAAAGAGCCTGACGGTCTAATGAGAGTGTGTGTTTTCATGCGCACTAAGTGCTTCACATTCTCTGCTCCATCATGAAGCGCAGCAGATCTTATGATGCTGGAATCCGTCCAATGTTTGAAACCAGACCACTTAAACTAATTGATTCTTTTCATTAAACTAAGTCTGTCAGCACGACTCAGCAGTCAGTCCGTATTCAACTTGGGGTGAACGGGATGATGGTTTAAACCAGGCAACTGCATCAAACCAGAAAGATGTAGGTATATTTGAAAACCTATCAGTGGATAAGACTGATTTACATTGTAGAAAACAATTCAGGAGGTGAAGCAGCTTTTATTTCACTCACCCGAGTGTGATACAGGCCTCGCGCACCACCTGAGAGCGCAGATCTTTAGCCGAGAGTTTGAGCGGCCCCTCCAGCTGCCGTAACTGCTGCGAAAAACCATCGTAGTCGCTCGCGCCGGCCAACATCAGAGAACGAACCTTTTTTAACTGTAAATAAACAAATCAATGGGTCAATGGTCACATTTAAATAACATGACCCCATAATACTGAAGCGATCTGATAACGAGCAGTTTGATCGTACATTACAAAATAAACATAACAAAATGGAATCTATTTTGTTTGGAAGCTGAGAAACAAACAATCTGAATTGTGAGGTATAAACGCAGAATTACGAGACATAAACAGAATTGTAAGATATAAACTCAGCATTATGATATAAACTCAAAATTGTGAGCTATTAAATCAGAATCATGAGATTTAAACTTTGAATCATGACATATAAACTATGAATTACAAGATTTAAACTCAGATATAACCACAAAATTGAAATACAAAGTCAGAATTACTATATAGAATTTCAGGATATAAACTCAGAAATACGATATTAAATCAAATTTAATTAAAAATTAAATTCATGTATTTAGCAGACAAACAATTTTCTCCTATCATGTGTTCCCTGGGATTCGAACCCCCAACCTTGTGCTTGTTAACACAATGCGTCACCACTTGAGCTACAGGAACACTGTAGCTGATTGATATAAACTCAGAATTCCAAGATATAAACTCGGAATTATGAGATATAAACTCAAAATTGAGATATAAACTCAGAATTGAGATATAAACTCAGAACTGCAAGATATAAACTTGGAATAACGAGATATAAACTCAAAATTTAGATTTAAACTCAGAATTACGATATAAACTCAAAATTGAGATATAAACTCAGAATTGAGATATAAACTCAGAACTGCAAGATATAAACTTGGAATAACGAGATATAAACTCAAAATTTAGATTTAAACTCAGAATTACGATATAAACTCAGAATTATGATATAAACTCAAAATTGAGATATAAACTCAGAATTGAGATATAAACTCAGAATTGCAAGATATAAACTCAGAATTACGAGATATAAACTCAAAATTGAGATATAAACTCAGAACTGCAAGATATAAACTCGGAATAACGAGATATAAACTCAAAATTTAGATTTAAACTCAGAATTACGATATAAACTCAGAATTACGATATAAACTCAAAATTGAGATATAAACTCAGAATTGAGATATAAACTCAGAATTGCAAGATATAAACTCGGAATTACGAGATATAAACTCAAAATTGAGATATAAACTCAAAATTGAGATATAAACTAAGAATTGAGATATAAACTCAGAACTGCAAGATATAAACTCGGAATAACGAGATATAAACTCAAAATTTAGATTTAAACTCAGAATTACGATATAAACTGAGAATTATGATATAAACTCAAAATTTAGATATAAACTCAGAATTGAGATATAAACTCAGAATTGCAAGATATAAACTCGGAATTACGAGATATAAACTCAAAATTGAGATATAAACTCAGAATTGAGATATAAACTCAAAACTGCAAGATCTAAACTCAGAATTACGATATAAACTCAGAATTATGATATAAACTCAAAATTAAGATATAAACTCAAAATTGAGATATAAACTCAGAATTGCAAGATATAAACTCGGAATTACGAGATATAAACTCAAAATTGAGATATAAACTCAGAACTGCAAGATATAAACTCGGAATAACGACATATAAACTCAAAATTGAGATATAAACTCAGAATTGAGATATAAACTCAGAATTACGAGATATAAACTCAGAATTACGAGATATAAACTCAGAACTGCAAGATATAAACTCAGAATTATGAGATATAAACTCAAAGTTAAAATATAAACTCAGAATTACGAGATATAAACTCAAAATTAAGATATAAACTCAGAAATACAAGATATAAACTCAGAATTGCGATATCAACTCAGAACTGCAAGATATAAACTCAGAATTACGAGATATAAACTCAGAATTACGAGATATAAACTCAAAATTAAGATATAAACTCAGAATTACGAGATATAAACTAAAAATTAATATATAAACTCAGAATTATGAGATATAAACTCAAAATTAAGATATAAACTCAGAATTACGAGATACAAACTCAAAATTAAGATATAAACTCAGAATTGCGATATCAACTCAGAACTGCAAGATATAAACTCAGAATTACGAGATATAAACTCAGAATTAAGATATAAACTCAGAATTACGAGATATAAACTCAAAATTAAGATATAAACTCAGAATTACGAGATATAAACTAAAAATTAAGATATAAACTCAGAATTATGAGATATAAACTCAAAATTAAGATATAAACTCAGAATTACGAGATACAAACTCAAAATTAAGATATAAACTCAGAATTGCGATATCAACTCAGAACTGCAAGATATAAACTCGAAATTACGATATCAACTCAGAATTGAGATATAAACTCAGAATTACGAGATATAAACTCAGAAATAAGATCTAAACTGAGAGAGAAATCTCGTGGCAGAAACTGTTTCCATAATTTTGTAATAATGACCAGTTGACTTCACATTTCACTTCTTACTAAACAACTGAATAAATAATCTACATTAAATATTGATTTGAGTTTAAATTATTCGTTGATTGTTTTTATATTATGTTAAAAGAAAGTAAACAAGAGACATGAAACTAGCACAGCTATGTATAAAATCACTAATACAATAAATAAGTATATGGTTTAGAGTCATTATACACAAATACGTGACCACAGTATGATGCCATCGACCAATCACAATCAAGTATTCCAGAGAGATGAGTAACAAGCAGCCATTTTATTCCATTATAAATGTGAAATCACTCACTGCAGCTACTCGCTGTTCCCAATCATGTTTGTCATCGGACAGAATTTCTCGGATCTTGTTCATGGAGTCCTCGAGCTCTCGAGGTGAGTAAATCTGTGAGAAACAACAGCGTCATCAAACTCACTGAGCACTGGCATCTGTCCAGATATTTCTAATGGAAAACCACTGAATGCAAAGTCCAGGATGACACTCCACATTACAGATGTTATTGCTGAGGTATTGATGAATCTTTGAGTTACTGACACACAAATGCATTTGGATGTAGTTTAGAGTCAGTTATGGTGAATTTTATGTTATTGTTTGTTATATGTATTTTTAAATTTGGGCTGCCAATCTTGGCCAGGACACTCCTGCAAAAGAGATTTTAATCTTAGAGTTTAGAGTTTTCTTTCTTGGCTAAATAAAGGTTAAAAAAAATTAAATTAATTGATTTAAAACAGCTGGTTTCTATGTGAATATCTATTCAAGTGTAATTTATTCCTGTGATTTATTCAGCATCATTACTCCAGTCTTCAGTATCAAGTGATCTTCAGAAATCAGAATAATATGATGATTACTGCTCAAGAAACATTTCTGATTATTATAAGTGTTTGAAACAGTTGTGCTGCACAATATTTTTGGTGAAACTGTGATGCATTTTATTTTTTAGGATTCACAGATGAATAGAAACTTTAAAAGAACTGCATTCAATTGAAATTTATAAATATTATAAATGTCTTTTCTCTCACTTTTGATCAAGTGTATGCATCCTTGCTGAATGCATTGAATATACATATTAATTGATAAAAAAGTAAAAAATACAAAGTCTACTAATGCTTACCTGTACAGAGGGCACATCTTCAAAGGCACGAATAAAGTCTTCCTCGTCAACAGCTCCAGCTCCAGAGCTCTCCTTACCTGAAAACAACAAGCAATATGTCCAGTAAGTTTTAAATAGATATTTAATATTCAATGTTTTTTTTATTTAATGTTTTTTTAAAAATATTGTTCACAAATCTGTCTAAATCTGTGTTCGTGAGCACTTCTCCTTTGCTGAGATAATCCATCCACCTCAGGTGTGGCATATCAAGATGCTGATTATATATATATATATATATATGTGTGTGTGTGTGTGTGTGTGTGTGTGTGTGTGTGTGTATATTTCATATATTTTATAGATTTATTAAACATTTAAAATGTAAATATCAAAATAAACAGTTAATACTAATAAAAAAAATAATAAAAAAATGTTAACACATTTTTTTTAATCTAATTTTGTGCAAAATAAAAAAATAAGAATTATTATGAAAAAAAAGAAATAATAAGAAGAAGATTTATACACACAAACACACACACACACACACATATATATACTTTTTAAATATTTTAATTCATATTTATTTTATATATATATATATTTTATTCTATACAAAATAACATTTCTTATTTATTTATATATGTTGTTATATTTTAAGTGTGTTTTACTTGAGACTGTAAACATAGCTAGAGCTAATATGGCTTTGAACTGCAGCACAACACTGAAATGTTTTATTACTTTTATAAGAAAAGCTGGAAAGCTGGATTGCCCAATCAGAAGACACAAGCAGAACCAATCAGATTCATGCAAACAGCACAATAACAGTGAAGGCTCTGAGATGCAGGTAGTTGACCTGAGCTCTTGGAGCTGGACGCTGAGCTCGGTCTGCGCATGGATCCTGTCCGACGCACCGATGACGCTCCTTTAGAGGACGACGAGGAACGACCTCCATCCACCGAATCGTCATCATCCACGCTCTTATCTGAGGAACCACAGAGAAAACACCATTTATACACTTATAGTCCTTACAAACATTAGAATTTTAATGCACTTTTATGAATCTTGTAACATGCTTTTGTGATTTCATTCATGTTTGCTTTTTTAAGGTTTAAAGGTTTTAAAGGGTAATCATTCGTAGAACTAATTGCATTCATTTAAATTTACTTTTAAAGGTTTATACATGCTTTTTTCCATGTGCGCATAAATGGCCCTAGACCACAAAACCAGTCGTAAGTCCTTTTTTAAGTAATCTCTCCATTGATGTGTGGTTTGTTCGGAGGACAATATTTGTCTGAGATGCAACTATTTGAAAATCTGGAATCTGAGGGAGCAAAAAAATCTAAATATTGAGAAAATCATCTTTAAAGTTGTTCAAATGAATTCTTAGCGATGCATATTACTAATCAAACATGAAGTTTTGATATATTTACGGTAGGAAATTCACTAAACATCTTCATGGAACATGATCTTTACTTAATATCCTAATGATTTTTGGCATAAAATCAATGACCCATACTATCTATTTTTGGTTATTGCTACAAATATGACTGTTTTTGTTCTCCAAGGTCGCATATATATTTACATTAGGGTTTTTTTATTGTTTTTTTTTCACATTTATCAAAATTTAGTTATGTTTTTCCATCCAATATATCCATTTCTATTTTATTTAGGCTTTGTTTACATTTCATTAATTAACAATAATGCTTTTAATAGCTTTGTTTCAGAGAACCATAACAACCCTGGTTTGCACTACAAGTTAAATTCAGCTTAATGCATGCAAACGAAACAAGAATAAATAAGACAAGGCTGTAAAACCCGCAGACATTCATCTGAACATCCTGATATTATGCTGCACCTACAGATCTCCCATGTGTGTGTGTGTGTGTGTGTGTGTGTGAATCTGAAGGACACTCAGGAAACCCTGGCAGAGCCGCTCACATGAGGAAACATCACCAAAATCTGCCAGACCAGCGATCAATCACCATGAATTATTTATACACACACACACACACACACACACACCCGACCTTATTCATCATGCATTAGTGTCAACACCTCTCTCCCACAATCCTTCACTGCAAACGCCCATCTAACACGCTCTGAACTACTCCAGAAACCTCCCGGGAAACAAACACATTCATCCACACATCTGAACCACAAACATTAGAAACAGACTCAAACCCTTCTCTGACCCTTAAAAGAAGAACTTAAAACATCATTCCCTTCATTTATGATTTATGATACACTCCCAAAATGATGTTTTTTTGTACACATATCCTTGTTTTTACAGATTTTGTAACATTTTGTATAGATTTTCTGTCACAAACAATTAGCATATTTTAATTAACATGCTGTTTTATAGATTTATTAAACATAATTTGGGTTTTATAAGGCAGGTTGTGAGGACATTTGATGACCATAAATTAATTAAATAATTGTTTTAATTTAATAAAACGAATTAGAAAAATATACTAAATTATATGAATTTTAATATAAAAATATAATATATAACAAAATTTAAATATAAAAATATACAGTTAATACCAATTAAAAAAATGTTTTTTGTGTAAAATAAAAAAATATATAAAAACAAAATACTAAATATCTTATTTAAAAATGTTTAAAAAAGCATCAAAATAGAAAAGGCAAAAGGATGAAGGAAGATTAATAATAAAAAAAGCTATTTCTGGAGACAACTGCAAAAACACATTTGTACTTATATTTTGTATATTTTAATTAATATGTTATTTTATTATTAAGCATTTTCAATTGAAGGTTTTATAATGTAGGTTACAAGTCATTTGGTGCCCATAAATGAAGTAAATAATTTAATAAAATAAAATAATTTAAAATACTAAATAAAATAAAATATTATTTAAATATAAAATAAAAAAATATATAATTTTTTTGGTCCAATCTGATAAAAAATGAAAACAAAAAAGACACATTTTAAATATATTATTTAAAAAATAATAAAGCATAAAAATTGAGAAGACAAAAGTTACGAGGCAGTCTAATCTGCCATTTCCTGTCTACAAACACACTTTTGAGAATATGACACTTTCTGTCCTTAACCCTCACGAGGAATTTGCATATCTTACTGAATACATTATTAACGTCTATCAAGCATTTTCAGTTAAAAGGTTCCATAATGCAGGTTTAGAGGACATAAATGCAAAACACACACACACACACACACACACATGCGATGCATGCAGCATTTAATCACAGCGATCAGATTTGAGAGACAGAGGCCGAGAGACAGACAGATGTGAGTCTCTCTGTCTCTGTCTCTGTCTCATGCAGTGCTCAGACAGCGAGACTCTTACAGGCGCAGATCCTCCGGCACACCAGCTTCCTCAACATATCGTCACGCTTTCCCACGCTGCCTCATTCTGACACACGCGACCCCTCCCTGTGAGTGTGTGAGTGTGTGTGTGGAAACTGGAGCATGCTGGGATGAGCTATTACTGATGAAGCTCCGCCCACACCGCTGGGTGGAGGAGGGCAGGGGGAGGAGCCAGAATGGAATACTAGCATAGTGCTCACTACATGCACTGCATACTGCAGCTTTAGATTGAATATGAAAGAGTATGCACTGTAGTCACATGACCTCGCTTAATAGCATGTTTAATTCAGTAGGCGGCGATCCATCGGCAACTAAAAATGTAATAATTTGATTTAAAAGTTATTGAAATGTTATAATATAAAAAAAAAAAAAATACAATATCAAGCATTATGAATAAAATATTTTTTAATCTAATTTAGTGTACGATGAAAATAAGACAAAAGGACATCATTTGAATATTTAAAAATAAAAAAGCATAAAATAGAATAAGAGAAAAGGCAAGTCAAAATGAATGGGGTAGTCTGCAATAATAAACATTTAAATAAATAAAAATGAATAATAATAATAATGCATATTAATGTGTATAATATAATATAAAAATATATCTGTATTAGTGCTGTTAGATGATTAAATGCAATTAATCACATCCAAAATAAAAGTTTTTGTTTATATAATATATGGGTGTGTACTGTGCATATTTATTATATATATATATATATATATAATAATTATATATAATAAAAATGTTACATTCGTATATTAAATATATTTATATATAATATAAATTATATGAATATAAATATATACATCTAATTAAAAAATAATAATATAGTATGTTTTGTGTGTTTATATTTACATAATAGATGTACACAGTACACACACATATATATAATGCAAACAAAAACTTTTACTTTGGATGCTATTAATTGCGATTAATCATTTGAGAGCGCTAATTTAAATATTTATTGAAATAAAAAGATATATAAATAACAATAATAATAATAAAAATGTAAAAAATAAATAAATAAAAGTTAATTAAAAAGCTAATAATAAAAAGAAACAATTTTGTGTAAAATTTCTTAAAATACAAAATGAAAGATTATATTTGATTTAAATAAAAAATAAATATAAAACATTATTCTCACTGAAGCCTACATGTGGGGATTGGCCGACCTGTCTCTAAAGGGTGCAAAAAAATACTTTTTTACATTTTTACAAATATATAATTATCATTCTGATCAGCAATAGTTTAAACATCTAAATATCTAAAAACATTTATGGTCTGATCATAAAATGAGCAAAAAGGGAGACATTTAAACATTACTGATGACATCAGTCCTGGATTATTCATCAGATCAGTGCTCTTCCAAACACACACACACACAAACACACACACACACACACACACACACACACACAGAGTCATCCAAACAGCTGACTGCATCCACTCATGAATCACACACTCGTCATCATCATCGCTGACAAACACTGACACACACTGACCAGGTTAACCAGCACAGTGTGTGTGTGTGTGTGTATACAATCAAATCTACATATCAGCCATATTGAATTAGTTTTTAAATACATAACACATATGAACCACTTTGTAAGAGATGAAGCACATCACTAGTTATAATCCTTACTGGTTAAAAACATTCAAAACAAATAATCAAAGCTAATAATCAGAACTTTGATTATAAGTCAAAACACAAAATCTGATTATTTTAGAATAGATTTTAATTATTTAATATTTAAAAAATATTGTGATTAATATCAGATAATTTAAAAACAATTCTCATATTTCACCAGCAGGGGGCAGAACACTAAAACTAATGAGCTGGTACTTTGTGCTACAGAACATCTTCTTTACTAATTTTAGGTTAATCATTAAATAAATAAAAAATTTGTATTCCAAAATGATGGGGCGTTACACAACCAAACATTCAATATATGTGACACTGATCAAATATGTCTCTAATAATATCAGAAGAGATACATAATAAAGGCTCCTAAACAAAATTGTGTCTGTGAATGCAACCAAACGTTCATATGGCACTTAAGATGAAAGGAAAACTTTTTAAAACCGAGTTTTATATACTGCACAATAATGCCATATATTTATATATATAATAAAATATATTCATTTTTTCTGTTTTCATTTTATTTTAGTAAAATTTTAGCATTTTGTTGTGTTTTGTCACTTTTTTAATGTCTATATACTGTAGGTTTAATTAAATTTTTGTTTTATTTATTTTATTAATTTAAATTAAAGTAACAGATTTAAATTAGTAACAGAATTTAGTAACTTCTATTAAATGATTTTATTTAATTTAACTAAATATAATACAATACAATAATTTTGTATTTTATCATTTTATTAAAGCATTTTTCTTGTTTCTTTAGAAATAATTAAATTTAAATCTACTTAATTCCTAAAAACAATAAAACCATAATGGAAACATTTGAATGGTCCTAATTATAGGCTTCATTTTATTCATTCAAAACATAATTTCATATGATTTAAGGATGAATGATGATAGATTTTGTTTTTGCTAAATATTATATTGAGATCGGAATTTTGCGTATTACGAATCAATAGATTCAGATCGGAAATTTGCATTTTGTGAATCATTAGATTGAGACCAGAATTTTGTATATTGGGAATCATTAGATTGAGATCGGAACATTGCCTGTTGCGAATCATTAAATTGAGTTTGGAATTTTGCATATTGCAAATCATTAGATTCATATCAGAATTTAGCGTTTTGCAAATCATTAGATTCAGATCTGAATTTTGTGTTTTGCGAATCATTAGATTCAGATCGGAATTTTGCTTATAATCATCAGATTCAAATTTGAATTTTGTGCACTGCAAATCATTTGACTGAGATCGGAATTTTGCGTATTACAAATCAATAGATTCAGATCGGAAATTTGCATTTTGTGAATCATTAGATTGAGACCAGAATTTTGTATATTGGGAATCTTTAGATTGAGATCGGAATTTTACATATTAAGAATCATTCGACTCAGATCAGAACTTTGCATATTGCGAATCATTAGATTCATATCGGAATTTTGCGTTTTGCGAATCATTAGATTCAGATCGGAATTTTGCTTATAATCATCAGATTCACATTTGAATTTTGTGCACTGCAAATCATTAGATTGAGATCGGAACATTGGGTATTGCTAAATATTTGATTGAGATCGGAATTTTGCGTATTATGAATCAATAGATTCAGATCGGAACATTGCGTATTGCGAATCATTAGATTGAGAAAGGAATTTTGCGTATCATGAATTATTAGATTCAGATCGGAACATTGCGTATTGCGAATTATTAAATTGAGATCGGAATTTTGCGTATCATGAATTATTAGATTCAGATCGGAACATTGCGTATTGCGAATCATTAGATTGAGATCGGAATTTTGCGTATCATGAATTATTAGATTCAGATCGGAACATTGCGTATTGCGAATTATTAAATTGAGATCGGAATTTTTGCGTATCATGAATTATTAGATTCAGATCGGAACATTGCGTATTGCGAATCATTAGATTGAGATCTGAATTTTGCATATCATGAATTATTAGATTCAGATCGGAACATTGCGTATTGCGAATTATTAAATTGAGATCGGAATTTTGCGTATCATGAATTATTAGATTCAGATCGGAACATTGCGTATTGCGAATCATTAAATTGAGATCGGAATTTTGCATATTACGAATAAATGGATTCAGATCGGAACTTTGTCTATTGCGAATCATTAGATTCAGATCGAAACTTTGCATTTTGCGAATCATTAGATTCAGACTGGAATTTATCTGAATTTTGCGTATCACGATTCAAAAGATTTAGATCGGAACTTTGCGTATTGTGAATAATTTGATCGAGGCCTGGTTTTACTATAGTAAAAGTTTAGTATCCATGTTTCCTTTTTTCTTTTTTCCAAAGTTTGCTTTTTATGATTTTCAGGTTTAGCTTTAGAATTTTCAGAAAAATGGGTCTTAAATATTTTATTTAGTCTTTATTTTAAATTTAAATATCTCAAGTGGAATGTCAACTTTCATTAATTTGATTACAAAAATGTTTCGCAATCTGCGATCAAAAACAACTCTATACATCTTAAGAACTACTCACAACTTATCAAGGGTTTATCATTTTAAATCTTCTCTATCAAATTAGATCAATCTATGTTTTTATGCAACTTACATTTTGTGAAATTTGTGCAAACCTTTTCCAGTGCATTTCAGTTTGCACTTTATATAAATGTTATTTCACAAAATCCGAGTGCGTCTCCTCAAAGACAGAAACCCGATCACTAGTGAACACAATCGAGATTTAAACACAAGGTGATAACAGGAATATTTCGCTCAAGTAGAGCCTCAGGTGAATGCGTGAGCAGCTAAAGCCATCAGAAATTAAAAAGGGTAGCAGAATATCAAATATTAAGTCGATGATCATGAATACTTCAGAGCACTTCAGACACCTGATACGCAGCTCACAAACTCACAGGAACCCAACGCCACCCAACGATATGCTAACGCTGATGATTTCAAGTCATTATAAACGGATGATAAAAGAGATACGAGATGAGCTCGAGACATTCAGAAGATGCAGAAATGAGAGTGACTATAAAACCAAACCGTGAACACTTGATCCTCACATGCATTACATGCAACAAACATCTTGAATGCACCTGCAGCGCTGAAACACATTCACATGATCTCACCGTCCCCTGCTGTCATGACGGAGGCTTGATTTGCAGTAAAGAAGCTCTGCTCTGTTGTGTGTTTCTCTAGTCTTGTGACTGAACACACACACACACACACACACACACTGCTCTCGTCTGCAGAGACTCCCTCTCTCCTGACCTCCCTCGCATTTAAAGGAATAGTTCACACAAAAATGATCCAAAAACTGGTGATATTTTGAATCAGAGCTTCAGTGATTCATATAAATCCATCATATGATTTCAGAAGACTTAAAACAGAGCATGAGTCATGTGGAGCACTATTACTGAATCTTTACACAAAATATACTAGAAATGTTTGCAAATGTGTTTTTTTTTTTCTGTTGAGTTGATAATATTTGATGCATCCGGTTTATGACTCATATAATCTGATATCATGAGAACATGGAAGAAAAAACAACTCAATTAAAAAATAATAAAAAATTATATAATATATCATATCTATATGTGTGTGTGTGTGTGTGTGTGTGTGTGTGTGTGTGTGTGTTTCATATAAATATTGTAATTCAATGTAAATGTAAGTGAGATCTACTAACAGTACCCGGAAAACCATTTACTACTATTTTATTTCATTTTTATTTCAAATAGTTTCCAATGCAAATAATGAACTAAAACTTAAAAAAAATATATCTATTTTTAAACTAATAAAAAAAAGACAAGCAAATTTTTTAATACCAGAAAATACCAAAATTAATAATTATAACATGAATAAAAACCCGAATGATATTAAAAGACCACTGGAAAAAATACTAAAAATGACAACCACATAAAAATTACTAAAACATGAAACAAATAAAATCATTAAAAATATTTTTTATATTAATTAAAAAACTGTAAAAATTAAAAACATTAATAAAAACCCTGAACGGTGTTAAAAGAACACATAAAAATTACTAAATGTGTGTGTGTGTGTGTGATTCATATAATTATTGTAATTTACTGTAAATGTAAATCAGTGAGATCTAGTTACAGTATAGCAGATACTTAAACAATTTTAAATATTTTATTACTTTTACAATGATTTTTTAAGAGATATAACCCTTAAAAAATAATGTTACACATTTTGCATTCGGGTTATTTTTTACCTTTATATGTATGAAGTAACATGAAGTGTCAAAAACACTTTTGCAAAATGAATTATGAAGTTATATGTGAAGTTATAGAGTTTTTGTGTTTTCCTGTTGATCACTTGTTACTCAAAGTGAAAGTTTAGGTAAGTTGTTTAATTATTTTTAGCAAGTTTAAAAACTTCTGAGAGTAATATTTATGTTTATTTTATGTAGTTTTGTTAGAAATAAATATGTGATTTGAAATTCAATTTCCCTTGAATTTTATACCGTAATTCCCAGATATATATCCCATATGTGTAAAGAAAATTATATATATATATATATATATATATATATATATATATATATATATATATATTTATTTTTTTTTTATTTTTTTTTTTACATGGAGTAATAACATGATGGTAACTTTTATAAAACAAAATGAGAAATTGCTGAACAAAAAAAATAGTGGTTGTAAAAAATAAAAATGGTTGTAAAAAATAAGATTCTTCCAGACCCAGAATGTGAAAATAATACATTTTGTGAATGCATTATGAGGGCTAAAAAAGATATAAAAGACGAAAACTTGTGGAAAAAACGAGAACAGATGAAGTCAATCCACATTCCACCGTCCCAAACGAAACCAAGCCAACACACACACACACACACACACACACACACAGAAACTGGGGCAGCGAGGAAACAATGAGAACAATCTCAGCGGCGACACACACACAGAAGAAAGCACAGTTTATCTGCCGGTAACTTCATTCTGCACATGACAGTGTCTTATAACATCACACAGATCATCAATTATAAACACAACGGACTGACCTGAGGACAGCGTCATGTTCCCAGACCTCTGCACTTCATCAAACCTTCTGAAAATCACATTCAAGCTGAAGCAGACAGACAGAAGAAAGAGCTCCATCAGACACTAACACACACACAGGCTTTATCTGTCAAACAAGACCTGTTCTTTTATAAGCCTGAGGTTCTACTAAAGAAATCAGAGAGGAATAAACAGATAAATAAATTGATTAATTAAGCAAAAAAAAAAAAAAAGTATAAAAGCAAAAAGTAAAAAAATTATATACAAAATATCAAAACTATTAAGCGGTTTGTGCACTCTAAATAAATAAAGTAAAATAAAAATAAAAAATATATATAAATAATTACAGTTTTATATTTAAAATAAATCCTAATCATTCAATTAAAATATAAAAATGGTGTTATAATTGTAAAAAGTTAAGAAATTAAACCTGGAAAAAATGTTTCTCAAATTTTAAGACATTTTCAAAAGATAACGTCTTTTGTAAAATAAGAAAAAATTAAAACAGAAATTATAAAAGCATACGATATCAATATATTTGATCGTTTGTTCAAATCCAAAATGTATAAATGTTTAAAAAAAATAATTCCATTAAAAATACATCAAATTTAATAATTAAATTGCCATTAAAATGTAATAGAATTTTTTTTTTTCAATACAGTGCATGAAAATGTTTTGTAAAATGTAGATGGCACTGTAACAAAACAAAAAAGGTGAAAAATAAAATGCACACAAAATAAGGTAAACTAATTTTTTAATAACGCTAATTTAATTAAATGTAGTTTAAAATAAAGTTGTAACATTAAATTAAAACAAAACATTTAGAATAAAATACATAAAAATGTGTTTACTAAAATGTGGTTGACACTGTTGCTGAGGAAGTGATTTTAATAATAATAATAATAATAATATTAACTGTTATTGATCTGATTGTATTACCGTGACTGCGGCAGCCCCTTCTTCCCCAGATCCACCCTCACTCTCTCCCCGACGTGTCTGTAAATCTCCACCAGACAGTTCATCGCACCGTCCCCGAACCTGACCGGAAACATCCAGCACATACGCTCAAAAACTGCAAACAATTGCAATCTGCATTGCATTGTGGCACTCCATATATCTATATAGTGATGTGTTAGTAAGATTGAAAACAATAAATATTCTATAACATGTTATATAATCACATTAGCATGCTCTTTTCATCACTATAGCATGATGTAGGTATAGTTCCTGTGATGACCAGCAGGGGACGCTATAAACCATTGATCTCTCACCTGACTCGCTGGGTCTCCTAACAGATGACAAATGTGAGGAACTATCTTGCTAAGGGTTAAACCCTGAGCTCCATATCTGCAAAACATGAGAAAAAAGTATATTTTTAAAATAAAACTACAAGGGGTGAGTTAATAGAGAAACTGAAACCATAAAATACACGTGCTGTATGTTCCCTGAAATAAAATGTTGAAACCTATTTACTAATATTTTATTTTTATTTTTATTTCAAATAGTTTCCAATGCAAATAATAAACTAAAACTTAAAAAAATATATATATATTTTTTAACTACTAAAAAAATTCAAAAGCACATTTTCTAAAATAAAAATACCCAAAATTATTAATTATAAATATAAAAAAAAAACAGAATGATATTAAAAGACCACCGGAAAAAATACTAAAAAATGACAAGCACATAAAAATTTTTAAAACATTAAACATATAAAATTATTATTACTATATATTATTAATAATAATATAAATATATTATTATTACAAATATTTTTTAATATTAATAATAATAAAAATATTAACATTAAAAACATTAATAAACTTACATATTAAAATTAAAATAAACTTAAAATTAATAAACTAAAACTTAAATTATTTTATATTTTTTTAAACTACAAAAAAGACAAAAGGAAATTTTTTTTATAAAAATACCAACATTAATCATTATAAATATTAATAAAAACCCTGAATGATGTTAAAAGAACACAGGTAAAAAGTACAAAAAAATGACAAGCACAAAAAAATTAATAAAACATTAAACATTAAATCATAAATGAAAAATAATAAATAAATACCAAAATGTAAAATATTAACAACATTAATAAAACCCTGAATGATATTAAAAAGAACACAGGTAAAAAGTACAAAAAAATTACAAGCACAAAAAAAATTACTACAACATCAAACATTAAATCATGAAAAAAAAAATAGCAAAATTAAAAGCATTTATAAAAACCCTGAATGATATTAAAAGAGCACAGGTACATACACATTAAGAGTGGCAATAAGGCAAAAGCAGAACAGCTTCTCTTGCTCCGGATGTTTTTATGTCTGAATCCGGCCAGCATTCGGTCCCAAACATACTGCAAACAATTACACTTTTATAAGTTATTAGCCAACAATGTATTTCATATTACTCTAAAGCAGGATGCTGTACGTGTTTCACCTGCGGATGGCCGCTTGGTCCATGATTTTTTAACAGAAGAGCCCTGCGCTTGATCCCGAACCTGGTCCTTAGAATCACCTTAAACGATCGATTTAAACTGGGGGCAGAACTGAGAGAGAAACAGAAAGAATTAAATTATTATCATACAGGCACAAAAATGTGTTTCAAATAAAATGCTACATTCAATTAAGTGTTACCTTTTAAAGAGTACATTTTAAATAAAATATAATTTAATATTATATATATAAAATAATATTATCTTATATTATATTAATATAATTATGAATATATATATTTTAAAAAAAATAATAATTTATTACTTTTATTATAGAAACATTTTCACCTGTTCCTATTTGTGTTTTGAAGCGTTCCTGTTAGTCTGGTCACTAAAGCAGATACTATGTCCATTCCCAGAAGCGCCACCTTAAAAAAAAAAATATATATAACATATATATGTATTAATCAAAATAATAATAACAATATAACATAGCAATAACTTAAATTACAAATGACATTCGCTAACATTAAAAAAGTCAAATCTGCATTGGAAATCTCTTTTCTGTAAGTCAGACTGTGTATGCAAATCCAAACAGCAAAAGATTATGAGTAATGTCCAAGAGGCGCCAGTACGATCACTTGATGTTTTCCGCGGAAACGCCTTTATTTTTGCTCATAAGGTAGGAGTAAATCATCATTGTGACTGTAAAGGCTCTACTTTTATTTTTGTTCACCCTACAATATCAACAAAACGTTGTGCTTTTATAAAATAAAGAAAACAACCATGAGCTCTTTTCGCCGTCTCGTCTTGAACAGGAGCGCTTTACAAAAATGAACCGAAACTCGTTGAATACATGCCTCACAGACATGATCAAATATATCTATAGGAGACTTTAAATTAGTACTTAACCAAATAAAACATATTGAAAACAAAAACTCTTTCGTTATAAATAATCCGTTAAGATGCATTTATTAAAGCGTGCATTTTACGCAGCGCAACACACAACGCAATGCATAAAAACTAAGTATAAGTCATTATAATCAGTAATTATGTCCCCAAGGATTCAACAAATGCCTGGTTTATAATGGGTTTTATTGTTTATAGAAACAGACACCGACTCTCACAGGAAACAGTCTTTGTCCTTCATCAAATGCGCGGCACACGTCTGAATATTTGGGTTGGACTGTTCTGGAACAGTGTTGTAGTTTCACAGAGTCAAAACAATTTTCTGATGTCAGATTTAACTCAATCAGCTGAATCTTCTGATTTCTCTCTTATGTAGAACGTGAAAGAAATTAGGCTGCACAATTTGGGTGGCAAAAAAAAAAGAAGCAATTTTTCTGATACAAATTGTGAATAAAAAAAAAAAAAAAAAAA
>NW_020527272.1:0-35409 GCF_003368295.1 Carassius auratus | reverse complement strand
GAGTATTTGGTGGTTAACGGTGTGAAACGCAGTGGACAGATCAAGCAAGTGAGTGTGATGATTTGGAATCCGCTCTTGCCAGTCTAACAGCTATAATATATATATATATATACATATATATATATATATATATATATATATATATATATATATTATATATATATATATATATATATATGTGTGTGTGTGTGTGTGTGTACTGCATATATTTGTGTATTTTTTAAAGACCCATGTCATGTATTTATTTATATTCATATAATTTATATTATATATAAATATATTTAATATATAAGCATCACATTTCTTAAATATATACATGTGTATGTATTAATATAAACATGTTAAATCTATACAGTACACTCACATTATGTTCACAAAAACATTTATTTTGGATGTGATTAATTCCGTATTATAATGAATAAAATCAGTATACGCCATGCAAGGCAAAAGGTGTTTCCATCAGGTGAAATGACCTCTTCTGATACAGATTGACATCTCTTCCTTGTATGATGTGTTGTGTAAAATAATATAATTTACAGCATAGTAAAGACTTTATAAATGAAATAAAATCAATACAAATCTTTATTTCACCGAAGAAGTGTACCAGATCAGCGGTGGCGGTGCAGAGAACAGCTCTGTGTACCTGGGTTATTGAACATTCCACACATTTCTAAACTGAAACATGTGTTGTGTAAATTGGAATAAACAGTATGAAAATATTATACGGTTCAGAAAACATGTTTTCATAACCATAATTATTGTTGTATTGATTTAAATTAATAGCTTAACCAAAACTTTTATTTTTTCACTCCCCTCACGCTATCAGTGCACTTTTTAAAACTTAACAGCCCCAGTCCCCATTTCACCATCATTAGACGGAAAAAGAGCACCCTGAACATTTTGCTAAATTACTGCTTTAATCTTTCATGGAAGAAAATCTTACAGATGGAAAGAACAGGATGTTTAGTAAATGAGCACTAAACTCATTTAATTACATTTTAAGATCATCTGATAATGTGTCTACTCTCGGACCTTTAGTCTGTGCTTGCGCAATCACTGCAGGACAGAGTATTTGGCCACAGCTAGTTTGTTCAAGCAGGTCACAAAGTCACAGAAGTACTCTCTTGTTCTCTTTTTCTCTCCCTTATGGGATTCAGTAGAAGTGTTGCTGGGGGAACGAGGTGAGTTTATCGCAAATGTGTTTGTGTAAAGAACTGTGTGGGGCGACAGAGAGAGAGAGAGAGAGAGAGGCAAAATGGAGAAGGAGAGATGCAGAAAGAAGAACAGAGGTACTAATTGAAAGAAGGAAGGAGTGAGAGAGGAGTGATGTGCAAAAAGAGAGGAGAAGGGAGCTGACAGGCTAATAAAACATGCAGGGAATTACAAGAAAATGAGCCTTCTACTCTGCTCACACATACAAACTCACACTCCCACATCCTTTCAAACACGCAGAAACCTTGACACAAAACAGCTCCATCATTTACATCAAGGGATGTCAGAAGTCTATGTCAAAAAAGCAATGTCAAAACATTTTTAATGTTTTTGCGGCAGTGCATGTGAATGCATGCATGCTTTTTGGTTAGAATGGTGTCTTATTAATGTAACACTGTTTATGTTAACTGAACATAGGACCAAATGCGTTTCAGAGTGTTGGACTCAACGTTAATTGTGATATAATAGACCTGAAGTTTAATAAACTGATACTGACAAGAAAAACGGACAAACCTTCAACTGAGCATTTGATTAACTGGATTTTTATAATTACTTGAAGTGAGTCTCTTTATGCTAAACAAGGCTGCATTTGATCGAAAATACAGTACAATAATAATACTGTGAAATATTTGTACAATTTAATGGAACTGTTTTCTGTTTTAATTTATTTTGAAATGGGCTTTATTCCTGTGATTTGCAAAGCTGCATTTATAGCAGTCATTACTCCAGTCTTCAGTGTCACATGACATCCTCAAAAACTGTGTAACCATCTAACAGTGTTAGATTCATTTTTGAATTCTTTAAATAGAAAGTTTAAAGAAAAAGCATTTAATTTATATAGAGATGTTTTGTAACGTAGTACATAATGGCTTTACTGTCACTTTTTATCAATTCAGTGCTTTTTGGTGAATAAAAGTATTATTTAAAAACATATCCGAAATATTTGAAAGTTGTGTTGGTAAGCTTGTTTTAATAGCATATAGTTATATTTGTGTCCGTGTGTGTGGGGTATTCAAATCGAGAAAATCACAATGTTTCTTGGTAACCAAATTTTGGTATCATGACAACCCTTTGGCATCTGAATCTATTTTTCCCCCCATGCATTTTGTCTTAATGGTATTATTATTTTTATTTACATTATTGTTTTCTCAGTCTCAGTCCATGTGATTGACAGCAGCACTGTCTGTTGAAATCAGCAGAGAGCAGTGTGCGATATCTGCTGCTGTCTGTTAGGGGCCATGTTTCCCTCGACTACATCAGCCCTTCCAGATAGGTCCAGAGAGACTCGCAGAGAAGCACAAGATGGTAATACAGGGTTTAGCTCTTGAGATGCTTGTTCACTGAGGGAGATGAGATGAGGCATTCTCTCTCTCTCTCTCTCTCTATTTTGCAGTAGGATGGTGCATGACAGCTGGTTTTGAGGTGACCACACAGGCGTGATGGGGACGGACACATGGGGACAGAATGCTTTTTTTTTGTTGCTGGGCAGCAAAACTGAGTTTTTAAAGTGCGTGTGAAAGAGAGCGAAAGAGCAGTTGAGGAGATGGCTTGTTAGAGGTCATGTACCAATACAGTCCTTCCCTTGAGGATTCGACATTGCTGTGTGTGCGTGTTCGTGTCCATTTCCAGAAACTCTCCCAGCTGGATTTGCTGCTTATACAGATACTTCCCAATAAAGGAAACCACAAGCACAGAACTGATACAGAAAGCAAGTTTCTTACTGAAACAAAAAATCATATGTGATCTGAGGAAACGGATGAAATATCTGACCACAATTCAATTCAAGCCGTGTAAAGTAAATTATAAGGAAACTCAGGCTATGGTTATGTTTCGTTCATTCTGCCCCTCTAATCACTTAAAAGCTGAAGTGTGTAATTTTTTTTAAAGAAAATACTCTTATCCCACTTAATGTGACATTTGTCAGAGGATTTTCCCTTTGAATTTTGAAGTTATTTGTCTCTGTAGTTTTATCAAAACATTTGTTTGTGAACCTGACCAGACACGCACAGCAACAGGCTTAGCCAATGGAGTGAGTTTGGGGTGGGGCTATCTGTTTGGGTGACCAATGGGAGTGTTCAGGAGACCTGTTTGAAAACAATCAATATTTTTGCTTTGCTTTTTGGACAATTAGACACTTCAGGTTTACCTTTGGCACCTTTAAAAAGTGTTTTTGCACATCCTATAGTGTAAAAGTCTCTCAGAGGTCCCTGTTCACACCCACAGATTCATCCCTGGCCTTTTCACCCCAGTACATACTGAGGACTCATGCCACCTGCCTACACACTTCTACATCCTTCTCTTTCAGGCCACAATATCTATCCATCTCTCTCCTTCCTTCCTTCATCCTTTCCTCATTTCCTTTACTTATACCAGTCCATATATTCCCTCTTTGTTTTCTTGTCTCCGTGTCTGCTTGAGCTTTGAGTGGTGTTGAAGTGTCTGTGCTGTATTTTTCTTTCTTAATGTTTAATGTTAGCCTGACGGACTCACCACTGCCCATCAAGACTGAAGACAAAATTAACTTTGAATCAATCAATAAATACCAGAAATAACATAATATAATAGTACTCATGCAGTTGTCACAAAAAGAAAAAAAAAGAAAGATGTATTCATTTGGCACATGAGTGAGGAAGCATTTACATTGATTGCTCAAAATTTATCATGTTTAATGCGACATTAAATCAAAATTGAGCACATTTACAATTCTTAGTAAATGTCTCTGGTCTTATTGGGCACAATTCATCAGGGCAAAAAAAAAAATCTGGCTAAAATTATTTTCTGTTCTGCTCATCTGGCCAAGTTTGCCTGGGCAGGGTCAAATTTGTTAACCAATCCATGTCAGTGTGGAATGATCATATTCCTGCCCTACATTATTTCCCCATTATTCTCTGCTCGGCTTGGAAATGCTTCACATTATGGAAGTTAATTGCATTGTGAATGTCTTTTTATGTTTAAAAGAGAATGAACCCCTCTGATTGGCCAGTAGGGGTCAGTCACACATTTTTCTCCAAACAAACCCGCAGGATCATATTTGTATTGTGACGTTCATTATTAAAGCATGAGGGTAGGTGATGCACCTTGCTGTGTTGTACAGATGAGTCATTTGAATACATACATTTATTCCATTTGTTGTTTTTGGCATGACAGAACTGCATTGTGGAATAAAACCTGATGGATATTGACTTTCATACTAAACATAAGGCACTATTCACCTCTTTACATGTGGATCTGCTTAACTGTTGCTCTGAAAACTCAGTCTTGAATTCTAGTAAAAGAGAATACATAAAGCTGCAAGTGTAATATGAAACATTTATTTTCCTTTTTAATCACATTCCCACCCATATTATAGGGTAAATTATTATTTTTTTGTATAATTTGCTTAAAGCTGGCTAGTTGAATAATAAAGTATGTAAAATGATAACACCAGATTAAAAAAAGAAAAAAAAGGTATTGTGTGGATTGATTTTGTCTAGTGTAGCTTGCACAGCTCTTGGTTAAGTTGCAGTGAAGTGGAGAACAAGTCTGCCCATCACCTCGGATGTGTCTCAGTTCACTCAATAGTTCACTATGAAGTGCACAGCCTAGAAAGTAGGGGTTAACTGAAGAATTGAAACCACAAAAGATTTTGATTCTCAGTACATTCACTTAATTACTGATTCATCACCAATGGATGGGTGGAAGTTTTTTTTTTTTTTTTTTTTTTTAAAGAGATTTTGTTTTTATTTAATCTCTTTTATGCATGCAAGGGGAAAGTCCCATAAGTATCACAGAATTAACAGTTATTGGAACAAAGAATTTAAAATACCCCAATTATTATTTTCTTTTTATTATACTTATATTTGTATTGCCTGGATGCCATTTAAGTATGTTTTGCTTAAATAAAAATTCAAGGAATATTTCATTATGGCACAAATGCTGCTGTGAAGATTGCCCAATTACATTTTCTAGTGTTGCCAATAAATCCAATTAATGCGTGACCTCACAAGGTGATCATGTCATCGCTCTCCCAAAGTTTAGTGGACCCTTGCTAGCACCCGAGTTTGTGATCTTGATATAACTATTCACAGCGTAGCGAACAAGGGGGCGAAATTAGACACAGCCCTGGTCTATACACTGTAATACTCCTCCATACAGGTAATTTGACATAACTCTGCATAAACCATCTTAATCTTCATTAAGTACTCTGCCTGACTGCACCTAACTCTCCACAGCTCGATAAGAGTTTGCATAACGCTTCATAACTCTGCATAACGCTGCCTAACCATGCCTGTACTGCTGCTGCTAAAGTGTTTGTAATGTATGCATGTGGCTGTCTTTGTTGTCTGTTATCTTTTGTTTCTTTCTTGACTTTATTTTTTCTCTCTCTTTCTCTCTCTTTCTTCCTGTGCCTATCTCTATCTTCCTCTCACTCTCACCCTCTCTCTCTCCCCTCTTCCTCTCTTTCTTTCTCTCTGTCAGGTCACCACCCTATTCCACCTGTAGTACTTCTTCTACTCGTACCAATTCTTCCACCTCCTCTACTGCTACTCCAGCTTCTACCTCTGTCCACACCAGTCTGACCGCAAACAGCCACTCCACCCACCACCAGTACTGCTGCCCCGCGCGGCTCCTTCTGCCCAAGCCGCCCTGCGCCCTCCCCCCTGCCCGGCACGCGGAGCAGGCAAGGTAAGGGCCCGAGCCCACACTTCCCCTTTCAATAACCCGCTCACCCGATCCTTCACCACCTCAGTGTCTCCCATCACAACCGCTCACCTCTCATTTCCAACCTTTTCAGAAAGTAACGGAAAAGCTGTGCTCTCTAAACGGACTACCCATAATTCCTTAGTCCAAACTGAATTCCTCCTATGCCTCCAAGAGCAAGTGAATTATGGCTTTTTGGAGATGAAGTGACCTTGCTAGTAACCTAGCGAGGTCTTGAACCCCTGTGGTCCACATCAATTTCAGTCAGTTTGCTTTTTTTTTTATTAACCAGTGAATTAATTAAAACGGAAGAGGAGCGTATTCAAATGAGCTCTGTGATAATGTGACTTTAATTTCTTAAAGGTGAAGTGTGTAATTTCTCTGCCACTAAATGGAATTGAAAAAGAATTATATTCTCCTCTTCTCCTTTGTTTGTCAAGCCTCCAATCTAATGCTGGTCCTCTTTTGCAAATGCAATTTTATGCCACTTACAGGACAGAAATGACACGCTTCCCCTTTAAATTTGCATTAGTGTCCCTCCACACACATCTCTTAATAAGACGTCTATTCAGTCACCTTGGTCTAAATTATATCCACACACTAGTCACAAATGACACATCCTTATGCATAATCCTCCACACACACCAGCATACACTCATCCTCTCATGCCTGTTCAAATGTAGTTCCACCCCCTTCATGAATCACACAGAGGCGGAGACAAAAACACACGCAGATCCCCTCCTGCCTACACACACACATACACACACACACACACACACACCTACTGTAATACCCCTCACACTCTGCCACTGCATGATTCACACTCGTTTATTTCCTCTTCTCATCAGTTCAGTAATTTCTCCCATGATTTCATGTTGCATGTATTTGTGCAAATTGCTTTACTTTATAACTTACCTTGATAATTTAATCTAAAATATATATTATAGAGAGATAAGATGTTGTTGAATAGCCTATTGTGATTATCTAAAAACATTTTGAACTGGAATGGGAATATTATTTTTGTTTTTACTGTAGTGCATAAGTATTTATATGTGTACATCAGGGTTGATATATTAACTGGTGACATTTCAGTTTTAGGCAGGGTTTTATTGGCAGAACTGTGTTGGATGAATTCAGCTTGTACTGCAATTCTGCCCCCTGCTGGCAAAGATTGAGAAACACAAGGTTGAGTTTCGAATCCCTGCAATCTAAAGACAATTCCTGAATCTTTTAGCCAACTCAGTCAAACTTACTTAGTGGATTTTATGATATTTGAGTGATTTTTGGAGCCCAAGCTTGTATCCTGTATATTTAAAGAAATAATGCGCTATTGAGAATTTTATTTCTAATTACAACGGATTAAACATTTCAGTTTTCAGTGATTTTAAAATTAGCTTAACTTCATACTTGATTTGCAAATGAACTATATGGATTATTTTGACAATGAGTGCTGCAGGGATGAATTAGCCAACCCAAGAAGTAAGCATCACTTCCTTGACAAAAAACCAACAGGATATTCCCATTGGCTTTTGTGTTATTGGAAAAAAGTAAGCTCTGTGACCAACAGAAGTTTGATACATTTAGTTCATCAAAACTTAATTTGTGAGCATTATCTTGAAGCCTAGATAGAATCGGTAGAAGTAAAAAGCTAAAGCCAGACTATGAACTACCGCACAGTTGCATGATTTCCATGTAACCACCTCTAAGCTTCTGACAACTCTTTCATTCCTTATTTAAAATCTACAAGTTGGAAAGTTTGATGTAGAATATTTTACAACACCATGATTATAAACACAACAAGGCTGCAAAGGCAGACTAGTTAGTAGATTAGTTTACTTACCTGTTTTGCATGAGGATGTTTAATATCCTTAACAACCTCCATGGTCCCATTTTATCCACTTGTTAGCAACCACACCTAAAAATATATATATATATATATAAAAAATAAAAAGGAAATCACAAGTGGGGTGTTACTGATGTTTTATATCATAACATAACTTATTACACATAACATAACATGAAAATATCTTGATCTTGCATTAACTATAGCCCTTAATTCAAGCATTTAACAATAAAACCATTTTAAAAAATTCATTGACTTTGGGACAATGGAAACGGTAGTGAAAAATTGCTAACTTCCTTAAAATGGTTAATGATTCATTTCTGCAGCACTCTATTAGCTAATAATAATATTACTTGATGTTCTAAACATAAAATTTTTAGGTATTGTATTTCATTACCAAGGCCATGTGGAACTCATGCATATCTGCAAATGCCAATATATAAATCGTACCCAAGGCGAAGACTACACTCATGAATATTAATTCATGAATCTGTCTTGACAGCCTAGGAAAATTACCTACCAATGTCAGTACGAGCTAATTAAAATTCATGAGTACAGTTTCCTCCGGTATTGTAATTCATTTAGTGACATCACAACCCGACAATCTTCGACTCTCAACTCATTCCAGCACTCTCATTCTAATTTACAAGCAAATGACTCCAAATTTAAATCACAACAAATTACAACACAGTGAATTAATTTATATACAACCCATCCATATCTCCATTCATCCATGTCTTCTCTTTACTGTTCTAACACACTTCTCACTTCATCTGAAACTCTTTTTTTTACTCTTTCACTCCCTGACCGCTTCTGCCGGACCTTAGAGAGGATGAGGACGATGACATCGCCCATCAGTTCTGTTGCCCCGCCTCTGAGTGCAGTAGCCCCTCCTCTAGGTAACCAGCAGACTTGTTGGCCCCACCCCTGACAACATCCCCCAGTTTTGCCCTGCCCACTTCAACAAGACTGTATGGGGTGAACTGAACTTGTCAATCTTGTCAATCACCTGGATGCTAGACTTGAACCAAGTGCGTCTGAATCTGCAGCCTAAATGCAGATGGTCTTAATTTAACTGAAACCGATGAAACAAAATACAAAAATATCCTTTGCACTAGCATGTCATCTGCATCCTCCCACCTCTCGAAATGGACAAATATCCTGTATGTGACTGAAACAAGCGAAAGAGAATGAAAACCATTGCTGTACAGTAGTAATAAGGGGACAAAATGGAGAAGATCTGAAGTGAAAGATCAACCCAAAGAGGTGAAGGATTAAGCGATGGAAGAAAACCGAACCGATGGTCCCCTTTTCTCCACCTCCGTCTTTCCCCCGGTTCTCCCATTGTTGCAATATCAGCTTCTCTTTGTTTTCTGCTTTTGTCTTTCCTCCATGTGTTCTCTGGCCTATGTAGCTCGTCTGCCTGTGTAACTTTAGTACAGTCTGTGATGTGTTGTGTTTGTTCCCACATTTAGTGTCAAAAGAAAGGATATGTGTTTTTTCCCTCCTCGGTATCATCCTCCGTTTCCCCACAGTGAGAAAAAAGATGCTTGTCTGTCGGCCCAACTGTCAAAGTTAGCTAACAGAATTAAGGATTTACAATACTTTTACATATATATCAGACCCAGCATGACAGCAGGCCTCTCTAAAGCCATATTTGAATGTGAAGCTTCACCGACCACCATTTGTCAGTTCTTTTTGATTAGCTTTCTTGACATTTTGTGTCTCTTTGTACTGTTGTTTACTGGCAGTTCTTTATCATCTTAACAATCCAAAGGCAAACCAGTCTGCGTCATCCCACTTCTACCAACTCAGACTAAAGTTTGTGACTCTGTACATACATGTAAATGTCAATGTCTGACACATAACGCAGTGCAGGACACTTTGGACAATGTTGAGGGAGAAAAAGGCGTGGTTAGCATGTTAGCCTAGCCGTGTAGGTCAAAAACAACAACAGGGTTTAAGCGGTGCTTCATAGGCTACTCAAAGTTTTTCAACCTCTGGCCTAATTCAATGAATGAATCCTCCAAAATGACACTGATTTATCCAGGTATAGTAGTGAGATATTATTATAGTGAACTTCTTACTGTACCTCAGGTATTAAAGATACAACGTAAACAAAACGTTTGGCACTATTGTAGATCACATCGCTGTGGTGGTTCCAGTAGCTAGATGTCCACAGAGTTTGACATGCTGTCACAGTTCAAAAAACGGTCCGAGATTTTTTTTGGACTAATTATTCTAAAACGTTAATGTTTTGTTTGTAATATGTAATTGAACTGACAATATCCCGAACAGTCATACGCACATAAATGAATTGCTTAAGAAAACGTAACTATTACTTTAGCATTTATGATTTCAATAAGATAAGGTATTCCTTGCCTGATAAGTTAGAATTTCAACTGAAAAGGAAGCTTGAGGTCAGATGAAAAATGAATGTAAAAAGGTGATGGAAATCATTGCATGAACCAAATATCTTTCATGGGAGGTTTTGCAACAGGACTGAGAAATGCAAGAAAACACATTAGCCAAATGTGTGACTATGAAATGCCCCCGTATTTGTGACAGGATTATGACAATGACATTGTTGCCACTTGCTGAGAGACTCAATTGCATAAACTTATAATAAGAAATAAGAAAATACAGTTTTCTCGAACTCTTATGCATGTTCTAAAAAGTCATTGCTCTTTTTAAACTCTTTCATGGTTGTGACTGATATTGTTTTAATTATTATTATTATTATTATTATTATTATTGTGGAAGCTTAATTGTTTTCACTTTATGTTGTACCAGCTTTTTGGATGTCTTTGTGAGCCGTTAAATATGGAAAGAATGGAGTTTGAAGGGGAAGGCTCATAATTCACTGGTTATTCCAGAGATTTGGAGTCTCTCCTCCAGTCATTGTTAACAGCAGTGTGCTGTCACTCACAGAGAGAGTGAGATGCATGGGAATTTTAAAGGAGCCTCTCGTTTCGTGGTGGAACACTTTCATCCAGGGACGTACTACAGGTGACTTTTATCAAAATATAACTTTTGTCATATAAAGTTATAAAATATGCAAATAAATCATCATCTTATTAAATATGCAAAATCTAGGAGTTCTAAGGTGCCAAACCTTAACTTCCTGGTGCAAATTTGCTAATTAAAGTAGAAAAGATTTAACTTTTTTTTTTTTTTATCATCAACAACTCATTGATTGATACAGTGTTTCTCAGATATTTAACACAGTATTTAATAAATAAAAACGCTAACTTCATGCATCTGAATAAATATGCTGCTATTAGACAAATGCCTCATGAAATACTAAGGAAAAAACGATCTAAAAAAATGAACAGAAATATTACAACAGCAAAATCTAAAATTCTAAAAATAATAAAGAAAAATGTAATATTGCATCCATCTGTATGCATTATGTATGCCTGTAGTACCTCCCCTCAAACCATGCTGTGATTCACATACAGTACCGCGGCTGGAAATGACACAGCTTCACTGCTAATACGGAGATGAGTGGTGGAATCTTTCGCCTGATGCGTGCAGTCAGCGTGTTCCTGTATTTAGCGCTTGCAGCAGGAATGAATGCGATGAGTCACACATGAAAGAGCCCTTCTTTACTATTTTTATTCTCTCTCTCTCTCTCTCTTTCTGTCTCTCTCTCTCTCTTACATGCTGTAAATACTGAAACATATTTCCTACTCCTTTCCAAAGGAGGTGGAACATTCATTGATATCTGTATATTTCATGATTGATAATGGATATGATATGAAACATATTACATATTAAAGAATATTACTGAATATTATAAGAATGTTACTGATGATGGTGGTGATGTGGTGGTGATGATACTTCTGATAATGATGATGATGATGATGATGATAATGAAAGCGACTGAATAAATGCTATTATGATCCAGAATAAAATGTGGTGTTTTTTTTCTTTCTTACTTTTCCACTATAAATATTGTTTAAGTTTTAAAAAATATATTTTTGTAGAGTTTTTGTTTTATGCAATTGTCAAGATTTCAAAAGATATTTTGAATAATCTAAAGTTTTTATACTTACATAATTTCTTTATTTTAGGATAATAATAATAATAATGATAATAATAATAATTGCTCAGTCTTATATCTAAAAATATACCCAACCCCATGCCATTCAAGATGTAGATGAGTTCTTCAAGGAAATTTTGCATTTTTAGCATATCACTTGCTCAGTAACGAATACTCTACAGTGAATGGGTGCCGTCAGAATGAGAGTCCAAAAATCTGATTAAAACATCACAGTAATACAAAGTAATCCACATGACTCCAGTCCATCAATTAATGTCTGGTGAAGTTATAAAATACTCCGCTAAAATGTGAGTCATGTGAATCAATATTGGTTTCTCCAATAAAAACTTTGTCTCATCTGAATCAAGAATAAAATATATATACACAGATAAGGCAGTTAATGATGGGTTTGTTTCTTACAAACATGCAGCTTTTCGCTTCACAAGACTTGAATTAATGGACTAGAGTCATGTGGTTTGCTTGTGTATTATTGTGATGTTTTAATCAGACGTTTCAAACTCTCTTGACGGCACCCACTCACTGCAGAGGATCCATTGGTGAGAAAGTGATGCAATGCTAAAGTTTTCCAAACCTATCCTGAATTAAAAAACAAAGTCATGTACATCTTTGATGGGAGAGTATGTTTTAAGCAAATTTTCATTTTGGAGTGAACTGTTATTTATAACAAGACAAAATACTAACAAATACTGATGTCAGGAGTTTTTTTTTTCTCCAAAGGCATCTTCTGCCATTTAAAGTATATAAGTAATAGCTGCAACAGACTGCCTGCAAGCCATGCTCCAATAACAGACGCCTTCAGATGGCAACACTTGTATATACCTCCGTTGTGGCACCTCCCACATGTTTTCAAACACCAAGCTGATTCCCGGGGTTGAACTGGCACTGCATGACATTTTAAAATGATATGTACACACATAACAAAAGTGCAACATCATTAAGTAAAGAGCTTGGATACAGTTGAGCTCCCAGACAAATTGTGAATGTGCTTTTTTTGTGTGAGTGCAAACAGGTGCAAGATTAAGGTAGTCTCATTTTTGAGACTAGTTGAGACTAACTGTATACTATTTTAAAGAGTTAGCTTGATTGATTGATTGTACTGTGTGGATGTGCTTCAGCGTGTATTGTGTGTGTCACCTCAGCTGGACGCAAGGTCGGGTAGGGATAATTTGATTAAAGTCTTAGTGGGAGAGATGAAGGAAGTGTCAGCGCTGGAGGGGGAAGGGTGAGAACTGGAAAATACAACCTTGGGGCAATAGAAAATGAAAGGAATGGGGAAAATCGGTGAACAAAACTCTGAACAGCACTGTGGATGTAACTCAACCTGACCAGAACATTTCCTCAACAGAGGTTAGAAGGGTTTCATCAAATATAAAAATCTGTTTCAGAAAGCATCAGTGATTTATTAGATCCAGTGTTCATTTTTGAATATATTAGTATGCAAAATAAAAAAAATAAAAAAACTGCACCCTGGGCAAATGTGTTTATTAGGCCTCTTGAGCACATGGAGTATTAAAAACACTCTAAAAATATTATTTGTTAAAACTATTTATCCTGAGTGTATTTATCTATAATTTATTGATATTTATCTATCATTTACTATAATGGAGAGTGAACTTCAGTTAGGAATTATCAACAAAGTTCTGTACCTCTGGATTTGCTATTGCACAGTCATCAAATCTAAATCCTGTGAGGTAACTCACATCCAAGCCAATGCTGGAAAGGGCTGGAATCTCTACTAGCATAGACATAGTCAGATGATGGCTGCATGTTTACTGCTGTCACACTTGCCACTGGGATCCTGACAGACAGGACAAGCAGAAGCAGTTTTAAATGGATGTGCCGCAGTCTCAACAGTTGGGCCTCAAGCACACAGCAGAAGGACTGGGGAGGATGGACTTTGTGGGGTGGAATATAAAGAATCCATATTGGTAGTCAAGTGTTGAAGGACATTTGCTGCGTGTATTCTCTGAAGGAGAGGGAAAAAGAAAGCAAGTGATGTTTCTTCTGCAGTGCATCTGTCCAGACTTTTGGCCCCTGTTCTGTATGCGGTTAGTAGGTCCCTTGTTCCACAGGTATGTGCTCAGAAAAACCTTACCTAATTTCACTGGTGAAGTTCACAAAGCTCAAAATATCTCTTATCTAGTGGATGATTTTTATACATCGCATATTAAAGTTAAAGTCTATTGTGGAAATGTACAAATCACACATGTATCGACCTGTCGTTCAGTCATTCATTTATTCTATCAATCTAAAATATATATATATATATATTAAAAACTCCAACCTTCATGTAAGCCAACATTTGAAGTTTTTACATTTTGATTTTCTGGTTAAAAAATTGGTTATGAAACTTGCTTTGAATTTCTGTTCATTTTTATTCTACTTCATTGTATTCCATTTTGAATTGCAATTCTGCATCCTCTTTGCTGATGAATTTAAAAGGTTCTCAGTTCAGAATGGTGCAACCCTGTTGTGGTGGTTATGACCTGTATGCAAACTAGAGAGACAATAGTCCAGATCTCAAAGCTCATTGAACAAATGAACCCACGCCACCCTGCTGCTCTTAAGGCAGTTTCAGGACTCGAGCTTGCTTTATTTTTGTTGGTGCCATCTGCCTGTTTGTTTCTTAATTGTATGTGGGAATGATCATGGAGAGCTCATTCTTTTAGTAAACGGCTGCATGTTTTCAAGGTTTATCACTCAAGTGTCCTCTATAGCCACAGGGAAACAGATGAGCTCTGGTAGTCACTGTGTTCCATCTAAAAGCAGCATTAACCTGTACAAGCAAAACAACCGATCGTTGCAATTGATCATAAAATGAAAAATAATGTTCAGGGTTGGGGGCTGGACTGGGGTTAAAATTTGTCCCTGGACAAATCAAGGCCATCCGGCCCAAAAATTCCCCCTTGAATGTTTTGATGGGTCATAGGGCCTTTAATTGGAGTAAATAAATTAATACATAAAACAGGAAAGAAACAAATTCTGATAGATATTACTGAATGCAAGACAAATGCAACAAACTTAATAATGGATTTTGTCACATATAAAAGCACTTGACAGTAAGGCATGGATTTTGAGCTAGACTGCTGGAAAGTTACTGTTAATAAATTCTGTTATTATTTCCTCCCCCTTTTCGTTGAGCACGAAAGAATATTTTGTAGAATGTTTTTCCAAACCATTTTTGTTACCCTTGATTTCTACTGTATGGACAAAAATTTATTGAATTTCTCTAATTATATTCCCAAAAAAAAAAAAAAAGAAATTCACAGGTTTGGAATGGCATGACGTTGAGAAAATGACAATTTTTGGTGAATCTCCCTTTAAGGACTTTATTGATTGTAAATAATAAACACCTAAATTATATAAGACACTGATATTTATGTTTAATCAGGCCCTTATTGACTTAACATTTTACTTTAATTAAAATTCATTAGAACTACATATCTGAAAAAGAAAGAAGTTCTTAGAAGTTTGCTTAGAATCCAGAATTTAGCTGACTAGTATTAATAAGATGGTGGTCACAATAAGTAAAACCATGGTCCTCATCACCATTGTTACATGGTTTTTAAAATAAGTAAGAATAAACTGTAAAATTTGTAGTAAAAAAAAAAAAAAAAACTAAACATGATGAAACTACAAAACACCTATAAAATTAAAATATTCCCCAAAATGTAATAACAGTTAAATTTATAATAAATACATTTCTGCCACATGTAGACTATTTGTACAGTGTTAATACCTTACCATGGTGCTGAATTGACAAGTATACTTGGCTGTTTTCAGCCAGCATCACTACAGAACCTTTAATGTTCTCATATCACATGACTGTATAACAATTCTGTCTCATCTGAATGGATCAAGCGACTTGCGCTGTTTATGACTTATAAATCATGACAGAACCGCGGTGCTGCATGGTGACTGATCCCGCTCTGCTTTGATAAGTGGCTGCGGATGCATCGGATAACGCTGCTTTAAACTTTTGGAGTATTTGCTTTATGCGGTTTCGCATGTGTTGTAATATAAAAATGGTGCCTAATATCGGGGAGTCTCCCTCGTTTCGGCGATCAGCCCGTTACTTCTGGGCCATATGCACTCTGTCACCCTTTCCCAATAAGCACAAAGCATTAATTACTGTTAAAAATAAAAGTGAACAGTGGTTTTTCATGTGAGCTCTGCTGTAGTCTTAGGCCCACCCTAAGTCCTCTCATTGGTTGAGATGCGTGATGACACCCATCCCAAGCCAGTATTGATCAACATCTCACCCCTCCTGTGACCCATGGTTGGTCTGTATGTGTATTGGGCCCAGTGAGCAACCAACTTTCATAATAATAAAAAAACGCATTAATGTACGATAAAATAATTGTCAGCATTAAACAACTAATGCGTTAACACAATAATAACATGTTAACTTGCCTAGCCCTAGTATTAATATTATTCGTTGGAAACTGTCCCTATTATTATAATATTATTCATATACTATTTTAGTATTTATTAATATTTTGAATAGCTTTTTTAACGTTTTCAGTTTCCGTTTTAATTGTAGTTTGTTTTACTAAATTTGTTATGTGTAATGTGCGAAAAATATATTTTTATATTTTTAGTTTTTAATAACAGTTACAACCTTACCATGAGCTAAACAGTATATGAATAAATTCAAAATGAATTACATATACACACACACACACAAATTTTATTGTTGGATAATCTCTCCCTCCAATGTAATGCTTAAATCTCATTCATTTGGTTGTGTATATTTAGCCTAAATATGTAGCGCGAAGACACCTTGTACCATTGTGAACAAAAAAATGATTAACATTTTAGTCTGATTTATGGTGTTTTAGTTATGTATTTATACATTTTTGTAAATTTGATACCCAGCAACGTACTCTCCTTTACTTTCAGTGGAAAAGATCACACAAAACAGTCCCAAATCTTTCCTTTTGTGTTCCATGTAAGCTTCAGAATAACAGGAACATTACAGAATTGTAATTTTTGGATGAACTGTTCTTTGAATGCTTTTTTGTCTGTGTGTGTGATATGTTGACGGCACAGCAAGTAGAAGTAAGCAATTATTTAGTGTAAGAATTCTTCATAACATCACTTCGCTCCTTAACCCCTGAGAATCTTTCATTTTCAGCTTAGTTTCCATCAGGTTCATCTCACCACCCCCGAATCGTCATCACACACATGCTGTTCATATCTGAGCGAAAGGTGTTGCAATCTGCTGCATTTGTCAGGCAGACAGCAAACACACAAGCTACCAAAACTGAAAATGCCAGCAAGAGCCAAACCGATTCCTAGAAGCAGACTACAGAAGTCTTTTAAAATGTCACATCACACCTTTAAAATGACAAATAAATATTTTAATAAAGCGCTATACCTCATCCCTGCATATCTTCATCGCCCCGCACCGCACAAAGCCCATACACACATGCGTGTGTGAGAGTGTGTGCATGTGCACTCATGAGTGAAGTACACACGTGGAAGAGACCTGTCAAGAATGCAGCCTTTCTGCTCCTCAGAGAGAGAGAGAGAGAGAGTGAAAGAGAGCGAAAGCGAGTGAGAGAAGGAAGGAGGGGTGGTGGGTGTGAAAGACACAGGGTAGACTAGAAAAGGGGTTATTTTTTCTCCGCTTCCCTCAGCCTGAATGGGACCTCTCTGTGGCTGCGTGGCGGTAAGCTCTCGTTCGTTTGTTCACTTCTCCATCCTTCCACTCTTTGACTCACTGCATCATCGCACGTTTGTCTGTGACATTAGCGCTGACACTTAACTAAGCGGCTGCGTGGCACAGTCTTGCGATAACAGATGTGCTGTCCGCTCACCCTGAACGGGAAATATGTTGACTGTGGGCCTTTTTACCCATGACATTTTCAAATTCACATTCAGCTAATCTGGTTTGTACTCTTCAGTGCATTTGATGCATTGTTAACTATTACTTCTTATTGTCATTTAGTAAACACTGCTGTTTCTTGATGTGTAGGACAAGCAGACAGCTGACTCTCCAGAATACAGTACATAGCCCACTGGTGATTACAGTTTGATGTGAAGGCCTACAGAAGTACAACGTATTGCCCATTAATTCATTTTCATCACAATTGTAGTATCATGTGAGGTTGGAAAGTGTTTGTTCTGGCTGCTTTTATGTAAATGTTGCTTTAAAAATAAACCCAGGAGCCTTAGGGGACAGAGTGAAGTGTCTTATGCCTGAGTGAGACAGAACTCAATAATTTACCAGTTTGGCCTGCCTTTAGGTAGCTGGGTATGTGGTCTGTTAGTGGTTAAGTCTTTGTTTCAGAAAAGAAATTGATTTCATTTTTCTTTTTTTGCCTAAAACTGATGTCTTTGTCTTTTTGGGAGAACAAAAGGCAGGAGGAAGTGAACATCTGCGCGTGTGAGAGAGGATGTGCAGCTTCAGCACTGCTGTTACTAGGGATGTCGGTTTAAAATCTTCGATGTTGTGTGATAGAAAAAAATAATAATAATATTATTAATTATGTGATTAAAAAATGTGATCGGAAATAAACACAATTAATAATACCACTGGACCTGAATTTAAAATTTGTATGTAATTTTCCTACCACCTGACCATGACAATATGAAAAAAAATGAAGCAATATAATATACTTCTAAGGGGCTTTCATACAAAATGTGTTAAAACACGAGACAGCACTCAGTACTAGTAAAAGAAAATGCTGTGCAATGTTATGCTAATACCATATAGTTATCAGCCAAAATTAGATGGATTTGAATTGATTGGTGTCAGTCAATATTGGATTCTCTATTACAGATTAACTTTAAAAACTCAATTTAAACTTTAGCAGATATCATAACTGTAGATTTTAATGTCATTTATACAATATAATGTAAATAGCATTTAAGCGAATTGTTTTTAAGTTTATTCATATATAATTATTAGATATTAATTTTATATTTTTGTATTAATCCTTTTCTTATAAACTTCATGTTATATCATTTTAATGTGTTTTTTAATGTATAGATGTCATTTTAGATATAATTTTTATGTTATTTGGAATATTTAAATATATTTAATATCATGTATATATCTTATTTAACCCCTTAACTGTCACTCAAATTTTTGAACATTGACTTTGTAGTGCACGATCCAAACTTAAATTTTTATACTTCATGAATGAAAATATTTTGTAACATGATATTGATGTACCATTTACGTCGTAATGCAATGACTGATTTTAAAATGGGTTTTAAAGGATGAATTTTGAGATTTTACGTTTTCAGTCGATATATAACTTCTGATGATTTCTAAAATGTGATAGAGAAAAAGGCAACAAACAAGTCTTCTTTTTTAAACAAAGGTCAAAACTCCAGTTATAATTTAGTTTTTTGAGGATGCACTCTTGTCATAAATTAATCGATTACTTTTCCTACATAATTTTTAATAAAAAACTATTGGAAAAATATATATTTAGGAGTCTTAGACCTTTCCAACAATATATAGTTTGTCAAGATTAGATTAGATTTAATTGTAATATAGTGAAGTAAATGTAGGCGTCCCACAGAGTGGACGGGTGACAGTTAACAGGTGAAGTCTATTATTTGTAAATTTATTAAGGTATCATTATTAGATATTATGCTGAGAATTGTATTATCATTACAATAATACATTTTTTTAGCTTATTGATATTTTGGTACTAATTTTAATATTTTAATATTAGTGCGTACTTTGAAAGAGAGAAAAAAATTCACCACCGAATGTAATTTGAATGAGATGTGCCCGGACAAAAATGAAAATAATGAAGAGAAAACAAAAATAGCAGAACATCAGAATTAATACTCACATTTTAAAATTAACAAAAACACTAGAAAGTATAATTGAGAGTATTCAGACACAGCTGCTATAAGAACCTGCTCTTGTTGCTGAATATTGCTACACATTTGCTTGCCCCGCCTAACTTTTCCTGATTGGTCTAATTTTTTTAGGTATGCAGAAGTTGCGCTGCATGTCAAAAGTTCAATTAAGCATCCAGTTTTTCTCAGCAAATATTGATATATGTGATTAAATGTGATTAATAGTGATATATTACATGAATATATTTTCATATCATGTGTATTCAGTGTGTTTGTCTCATAGAGCTCAGAGACTAGAAGTGGATGGTAATAGTGTAATAGCAGTGGGATTGGTACCAGCTGTGTTGTCAGAGACAAGAGGAGCATGAGGCAGGGAGATGGATGGAAAGAATGATGAATTGACACATCTAGAAATGAAGTGACAGGTTCAAAGATCCAGAGGGAGAAAAAAAATCTGTCAAAACCATTTTAGGAGAGGAGGGGGAAGGGTGTGAGAGAGAGAGAGAAGAAAAAGAGTGAGAGGTCATGTTTTTAATAATTAATAATATAAAGAAAAGCTGCTGGCTACACACACGAATGTTCAAGTGTGTGTGAGAGAAAACAAGAAAGTGAGTAGATTTATTAGCTGAAGAGAGCAGGTTGTTTAAGGTTGAAGATGAATTCCACCAGAATCGTCAGATTTACGGGGCGTTTCTGTGCACCCATTGGTCTCATCTAGTGACAGAAGATTAACTGTGTCTGGTAGGAGCACTTCTGGTTTCCTCAGCCGGCATGTGCAAGGCTGATGGGTAATTTAGAGCTGTGTTCTGCTGAAGCGTCCCTCTTAATGCCTCCTGACTCTCTCAGGGAAAGTAAACCCTTACAGAAAGTTGTGTGACCATATCCTGCTACAGTGATTGTGCCAAATCGTCACAAATGGTATTTCATATATACTGTGGTGCTAAATGATTATCATATAGCTTATATTTGTTTTGTATGTTTATGGTGCTCCATGGTGCTAGAAAAGACCTCCATGGAAGCACAGTTGTTTTTATGTGCAATGAAATATTATTTTAATGTTTTATATTATTGCTTTTTTCCAATGGTCAAATATTTTTTTTTTACAAACGTACAAATCCATAGCTGCTCACAATCCATAGTTGCTTCTTAAATAATAAACTTTATTTTAGCTTTGATCAATATTGCAGCCCATTTATTTATTTACTTATTTTGTCCTTGTGTACATTTTATTATGAGATTATTTACCATGTAAGATTTTTTTTTTTTTTATATATCTTGAGCCAGTTTAGTGCTTTCCAAGCAGACATTTAATGGCTGCTCTTTTATAATAAAAAATGTTATTTTATTTTATTTTATTTTATTCATTCATTGCTCTTGTTCTCCTGTCACATAGTTTTGAATAATGGCAAAGACATATAAGACAATCTATAGTTTCTTGTCATGGAAGAAAAAAACCTTTAAACTTGATCAATAAATTTGTATTTGTATGTTTAAAATATATATTTTATTTCCAAATCACAACATAAACCAGAGTGATCATAATAAATATTTTAAAATTTAGATACAATTTATTCTTATTATACAGTATACAAAGTGTAATGATTATACAAATGATTTGACAGCACAATGCTAGTTGGACAACAGTAATAATTATTTCAAGTATTATGAGATGTTTTTATGTTTCTACTGAGAAGTGAGTCAGTGATCCCAAGCTGAGTGACGGCTGTCCAAGTTTCTCGAGACACTCGTCTTCATTTACTCTAATGATAAGCGATGACTGTTTGCGGTCATTCTGCTGCGGCGTCGTGCGACTTCAAACTGTGAGGGATTTGAGAAATTGTTAACTTGCTAATACGTTTCTGCGGGGATGACTGTGTCGGATTAATCTTGTTTGGTAGACAGCAAGTGTCAGCTTGTGGTGATCATGAAAGGGAGCTAAACGCAGATTAGTGCAAGAGCACATCAAAGGGCGAGGGTGACTTCTTTCTGCACGCGGATGGAGATTATTGGGCAGTGCCTTCACTGCTGGTTTTTACTATATTACCCTAATAAATGCTGATTATATGTGTGTTTGCATGAGAATATTTGAATGTGAATGTAGTCTGTGTATAAAAAGTGTCAATGTCTGTCCTGTGTGTTTTGAGTCCAAGACAAGGTCAAATATAACCTATGACCAAAGAGGCAGCAGGAGGAATTGCATGACTGCTTAAAACAATAAACCAGGAGAAATGGAATTAATTTTAATGTTTGGCTGTACAATGGGACACAGTCTTTCTGATTGTTGTATTTCCATATCAGGATGTTTCCCCCTCAGGTGTTTTGTTCTGAGTTCACGGTGTCCTGCTCATTTGCTCTGAAGAAAAAAAGCACTGGTGACAGCAAATACAGTGACAGAGGAAATCATTAAATTATAGATGACAGTGTGAATTATCTGAGAGGTCAAGGTTTGGCTGGTTATCATTCTCTGGTTAGTCCCTGTTGGCAGATGCTGTAACTACACCGTCTGGCTACAAAGAGCATGTTTTCCATTGACCGGCATTCAAAAGTATAAATACTTCTTAAAAATGAATTCTTCTTAACTTTCTGTTCATCAAAGAATCCTGAAAAAAATAGATTTCATGGGTTCCACAAACATAATAAAGAGCACAATTGTTTTCAACATTGATAATAAGACAAAATTTTGTGTACCAAATTAGCATTTTGTGATTTCTGAAGGATAATGTGACACTGAAGACTAGAGTAACAGCTGTTGAAAATTTTATACTGGTTAAAAAATATATATACTTGCATAATTAGCACAGCTGCTGATTTATATTTTGTGATAAGGAATGTTATGGAACGCATAAAAAAGAAGACACATCCATTTATGTGATTTCTACAGAAAGTGCTTATCCTGTGCAAATGAGTGAAATTGCTTTTCAGTCGTCCAACAGTCAGGCCTATATTAGACATATGCACTGCAGACTAATCCTGTCCAAATAGGGCTAGATGACTTTCTGGTATTACATTTTGGGAAGAGACGTTTCATTCACATCACAGTACTAGTGTTCATGTGATCACAGTCACGTTACCCTGCAGATAGACACCAGCTGAATCACGTTGTGGTACAGTGGCGTGCAGACGTGACTGTTTGCTCTGTGTGTGTAAATAAACATTTTTGATTGGACGTGATCTGTGAGCTTTAAGCTTCAATTTCCTTGTGTCCTTATTTGGATTCTTGATTTGCTTTGAGGTTAATTTTACACCCTAATAAAGTGTAGGGAGTAATTGCTGCATAATTCATAATGGGATAATGTGATTAAAAGAGCAGCTTATTTGTTGATCAAAAAGAGCCAGTATCATACTTTCTAGTGTCAGAAACTTGTTAAATGTTACTAGATTATAAATTGCAGCACAGTGGAAAACCGAAGCAAAAACTTTTTTAATAGCAAGTAAAAAAAAAAAAAAAAAAAAAAAAAAAAATGAAGGCAAGCATTCAATGATGTATATTTTGAGCAACATGCAATTTTGTCCACCTTTAAATTTAGTACTGTGCTGGGTTACCACTCAATGCCCATCTATTTCCAATCAAATCTAGTTGAAAACCACTGATATAAATTATTTAATATTAAAAAACAAATACTAATTCATGCTGAAAGGGAATTTCAAAGGGAATAAATGATCTGAATTAATAGTGCACCCCTATAAATTAGGTCAAGTGGTTGAATGATAATGGCTGTGTTCAGCACCATGGACAGCTCCCCATCATCCCATTCAAGTGTGTTCAACCTCTAGATGGGACAGCTTCCTGTTGTGCATGTATGTTAATGTGTTTCAATCTCCTGTGTCCTTATAATGTTAGAATGAGTGTTATTGTAACAGTACACAAACATGACTGTATGTACCTCGGTTTTTTTTTATTAAACAGTGATTTACTAAACAAATTGCTCTTTCTTTAAATAAATCAACTTAAAATATATTTAATTTTATTATATGTAATTAAATATATTATTATATGAAATCTAAATTATATTATATAATTAAATTTTAATTAGATTTAAAAAAAATTAGAGATCTATTTCAGCTTATTCTATAAAATAGGGAGCCTCTTTAACAATACTAACAACAGATCCCAAACTTAAATGTTATTATTTTTATTTTTAAATATATTAATCAACACTTTACTTTATATGCAAACAAAATTATATCCAAACATGTAAACTGGACATAATACAGTTTTTAAATGAACTACTAAATAATATAACATTACTATTTGTTGTTGAAATATATTTATTTTCACAGTGGCTGTCATAAATAGTTTCATAACAGATTTATTTAAGCATACATTAAATTAAGACATCACTAGGTGAAGTATAATCTGAGTATATAGTCTTAATATGTGGACACTTATGACACTGTGTCACACCAAATAAAACAGCGTCAAAATGCCATTAATTGTCTGAATTTCCTAAAAAAAAAGGACAATTTGAAAGATTAAACTTTGTTTCTTATCTAAAGTAAATGTATATAAATCTGTAAGTTTCCAATTAAGTTTCACTTGTGCAGTGGTTAAAATAATGCTGTATTTGAGACCCCTGCACAAAATCTTTGGTAGAAATATGTGTAAAGTCATACCCTTAGTGAGAATCGTTGTTGAGTCTTTCTTCAAATTAGCTGTTTTATACACACCCTTCAACGGGCAAGTGTTTAGAGATTTTTGAAAATGAATGAATTCAGCAAGTATTAAACTGATCAAAATGGACATTCAAAAGTCTTTTATAATATTACAAAGCATTCCTATTTCCTGTACAGTACAGACCAAAAGTTTGCACACACCTTCTCATTCAAAGAGTTTTCTTTATTTTCATGACTATGAAAATTGTAGAGTCACACTGAAGGCATCAAGGGCTATTTGACCAAGGAGGAGAGTGATGGGGTGCTGCGCCAGATGACCTGGCCTCCACAGTCACCGGACCTGAACCCAATCGAGATGGTTTAGGGGTGAGCTGGACCGCAGACAGAAGGCAAAAGGGCCAACAAGTGCTAAGCATCTCTCGGGGAACTCCTTCAAGACTGTTGGAAGACCATTTCAGGTGACTACCTCTTGAAGCTCATCAAGAGAATGCCAAGAGTGTGCAAAGCAGTAATCAAAGCAAAAGCTGGCTCCTTTGAAAAACTTAGAATATTACATATTTTCAGTTGTTTCACACTTTTTTGTTATGTATATAATTCCATATATAATTCCACATGTGTTTATTCATAGTTTTGATGCCTTCAGTGTGAATCTACAATTTTCATAGTCATGAAAATAAAGAAAACTCTTTGAATGAGAAGATGTGTCCAAACTTTTGGTCTGTACTTTACATGCTGTTCTTTTCAACGTTCTAATCATAAAAGAATCCTTTAAAAAAAGTTATGCATTAGTGCATTAAGCAGCACATTTATTTTCAACATTGACAATAATAATAATAGTAATAAAATGTTTCTTGATTACCAAATCATAATATTAGAATGATTTCTGAAGGATCATGTGACACTGAAGACTCATAAAAATAGAAGTTATTTAAATTGTCATAATATTTCCTTTCAAAAACAAACAAAAAACGTACTTATCTCAAACATTTTAGTAGTAAAGTACATGGTTAGCCTCAACTGAAGTAATAAAGCCAAGTTTCAACTTGTTTGGATTCTCAAACTGCAGTAAATTGCACTGCATTACCCTTTTTTTAAATAAGAATACAAATTTAATTTAAAAAAAAATCTCATTTTGACTTTAACAGTTTTGGGAATCGTTTTGACTTTTGTCCCTAAAACAAGATTAACTCTAGAGTTTTTTTTTTATATTTATATTGTGTATGTGGTTGTGTGCTCCTAACCCCTCAGAGGTGCATGAGCCCTCCCATCTTGCGCCAAGTCCTGTAAGACAGTGTGAACCTCGGTCACCAAGGCAACGCCACTCTTGACTCTGGCTCACTGCAACCCCTCCCACATCCGTTTCTCAGCAACCGTCACCAAGCAACTCTCTCCTCTCATCCCCGCCCCCTCTCGCCTTCTCTGAATCCGCCTCTTCCAGAGAGAGTGACAGCATCGAGAAGGAGGGATAAAGGGTGGAAGCAGTGTGGAGAGAGATAATGATTTAAAAAAAGAGAGAAGGAGCAGTATGTTTACAAAGAAATGAGAACAAGATGGAGAGAGACAAATGATGAGTAAACAGGATTACAGTAATGGACAAAGAGAGCAAAGCCAAAATGATAAATGGTGGGAAATGGTGAATCAGGAACAAAAAGGGTTGAAAGAAAGTGGCATGCTTTATTATTTATGGATTAAGATCACGAAAACATTTCCAGGTCACCGGTCACTACGAAATCAAAAGGAAATGTATTAAATTATAAAGCAAAATTTTATAATTTGCAAAGAAAAGGTCATGACCATTTTTAAACCATTATTTTAATGACCATTATTGTTTTATTATATTAATGTTGTTTCTCTCACTAAGTCTGAATTATTTATTCAAAAATACAGTAAAAGGAGTGATAATGTGAAACATTATTACAATTTAAAATATGTGTTTTCTTTATTTTAATATAATAATAATATATCTCATTTTTATCAATGTTGAATACAGTTGAGATGCTTAATATTTTTGTGGAAAAGGATACTTTGATTAATAGAAAATTCTAAATAACAGCATTTATTTAAAATAGAAATATTTTGTAACCATTATAAATGTCCTTTCTTGTCAAGTATATTTATAACATTAATGACAGTTTGTTTTTTGTTTTCTTTTCTGTTTATTGTTCCTTGACTTAGGCTCTTCACATGAGTTCTCAATTTCAGATTTATGCATCATTACAAACTGAAAATATGATATGAATGTGTTTTCATTAGTGTGTTCATTATGCAGAAATCTTCATCTGAATCAATGTCTGTATTCCTCTCAGCTGTTTGCACTCTGTTTGAGTCTTTCTGGTCACTCAAATGACCTAGTTAGACTTTATTAATATTGCAGTCAGCAGCACGTTGTATCGTTGTTCTTTGGGAATCGTGAAAGGGGAAATGCGAAGAGACTGACATTGACTCCTCCCACCACGGGAGGCTGATAGAGCACAGTCATGAAGCATCGCGTCTGTCCAATCATGTGGAGATTCACATCACGTGGTGCCCTGGTGACATTAAAATAGACTGAGCGCTGCATGAGTAGTAGCTCATTGCACACTGAGATGAAGTATGTCTACAGTATTTCAACAAAATTTCTATCATGCAGAAGTCATCAATGTGTGCTACAGAAACATTTAACACAAGAGGAGAGTGTTCATGGTGTTTTTTTTTCTCAGTGTGAAAGCATGAAACTTACCTGTGCATGAGCTGTGTTTGTTTTTGTAAAATTAAGCATGGCTGTATTTTTCTTGCCATTACAGGAGGTTGGGACAGAGAATATAAATGTGCAGTTGTCTAGCATGTTCAATGAGCCACAAAGAATTGATTTTAGACCCTATTTAGGGGGATTTCCTAAAAATCCATTAATTGTCAGTTATTGTTTCAGGTGCGCTACCAATCATCTTGGGCTTTTAGTGAAATCAGAAAATAAAATGCCATTCCATTCCTCATATATATCCATTGACAATTTTTGGCAGTTTATTCTCATGTCAGATGTGTATTTATGCATGTATATTTGTATGTACCAGGAGCACCTTAATAAAAACACAATTAAAAAACATTGTGTGTTTGCACACACCTAGCAAATAAAGTTAATTATTATTATACAGTTTATAGGCCAAAACATCTCATATAAGTTGTTTACATGGACATTATTATGCAGTTAAGGTGCATAATCCAGATAATTTAGTATTTTATTTTGAAAATGAATAGCTGTTAAAGTATTTTAATACATTTCTTAATGTTATTGATGGTCTTGCCATTTGTTATCATGCATTTTTGCTAATCTCATTAATTCTCATTCATGTCTTTGGAAATAACACACAAGAGTGTGATGAATGGCAAAATGTAGGTCATGGGACTTTTACAAATCTAGGCCATAATTTTAGATTATTTTTTTTAAATGTTGATGAAAAATTTAGAATTCCCCTAGAATTAGTTTGGGCTGGGCATGCCCACATTAAAATAAATGTCCTCTTTTGTGGACCATAATCAAAGATGATGTCCGCATGATAAAGTGGGCATAAGCTAGTTGTTTTATAAATTAACTGTGAATTTGAACTAATTATGTTTTACTATTACATGTTCTAACATTTGTTAAACCAGTGAATTTCCATAACTTTATCAGTTGTTCATGATTTACTGCAGACTTAAATGAACCGAAAATATTTTAAAATAAATTTGTAAAGATTGCCTGGAGGATTTTAATTTGTATGTCAGGTACCAAATCTTAAGAAATATATTTTAACTGTACGTATTTGAGCAATAACCAAAAAGAAATACAGCATTCTCCATGCAGAGCATAATTAGAGAAACACAAGAACCGGCCTGGATATTACTCTCTGGCTTGAGACTTCCAGGTTTATCATGACTTTATGAACCCTGAAAAGAAAAAGAGGAAGTGACACAGGAGAGATGAAGTGAACAGAACACTGAGCAGCTTGTGCTGAAGAATGAGACAGATGACAAACATGGGGAGGAGGCATCAAAATGGTGGCTAATATGGAATATGATGAATTATATAAAGCTGTCCTGAGGCCAGGGAGAGAGATGGAGACACAGATAGAGAGAGAGAAAGGAATATCACAAATCTCTCCTGTGTTTTAACATCCATGTGAAATATGGAGGCAGAGTAGGCCATTGTCAAGAAAAGAAGGCTCACGATACAGAGAAGAGACTGTTGTCACAACAGAGTGGGTTGAAAAGTCTTTCTCTGCGTGCTTCATTATAAGTCCACAGACAATAATAAAAACATTGATTAAACTTGGATGTGCAAAATAAGGAGAGAAACAGAGAGTGGTCTCTTGCTTATCCACACTATTAAAGGGAAATCATGACATGGATCAATGCCCCGCTCCCTCACTATTGCATGTGAGTGTTTTGACAATCTGATCAAAATAAAACGGTCATTTCAAGACAATTCATTATTAAATTGTTTACTTATGTGAGGCAGCTGCAGTCAGATCTTCATCATTCAACAAATGTTTTGGTCCCACTTTATATTAATTGTCCCTAATATATGTGTACTTACATAGTAAGATGTGTACATACTATGTAACCACATTGGTACACAGTATCTAGAGCAGTAATATTTCTGTAACTACACACATATAAGAAACTTCGAAATGATTTGTGTAAGTACAAATGTGTAACAGGACCTATATAACTACATTTTGTAATAACAATATGTAAAAAAGTAATTGAAATGATTTGATTCATGGGGTGGAGACGGGTAGGTTTAGGGGTGGAAATGGGATCCAGGCGTATGTAAAGTTGGAGGAGTTGGTTCTCAAGTTGGTGCACCACTGTAATACCAGTGTACTTACATGATAACGCCGCAGGAATTGTCCACTTAATATGAAGTGTAACATTCTGGACATCATTCTGGACATTAGTCCTGTTACACATTTATACTTTCATTACCAAAAAGTGTAGTTACCAATTTCCTGTTACACATTTGTATTTACACATACCATTCAGTGGGTTGTTACATATGTGTAGTTACACAAACATTACAGCTGTAGATACTACATACTAGTGTGCACTTGCACTGTGGTTACATAGTATGCACACATCTAGTTACTATGTCAGTACACAGCTTTTAAGGTCACTTAATATAAAGTGGGACCTGAATGGTTTTTACTGATAATGGGGATATTTTAAGTTATGAAACTTGCCAGATATATTAAGCATACAAAGACTTCTTCTGTGTCAAAAGATAAAAGGAAATTTGATTTCTCATGTCATGACCCCTTAAAAAGGTTCTTTATTGGCACCTGGTTCCATGAAGAACCTTGAACATATGTTAAAACTATGCACATGCATAATTTATAGTGTTACATTGTTATTTTACTTTTTACAAATGTTTTCAAACTAAAAAAAAGGTTATTTTAAGAACTGTAGCTTACACTGTATGATTCTTGTTCTACTATGGTTAAAAAAACGCCCCTTTGGAACCTTTATTTTCAACAAGTGAAAGTGGCGCGAACTGAGTGATAGAATTGACCACCAGATTGACACCATATGGTTCCCCTGGACCGCACGACGAATCGAGATGCGACTCAGATTATGTCACATGACACGCTGATTGATCTTAATGGCACCGAACAGAGCCTGTCAGATGAGTCGAGCGATGATGCCTGAGGTGGGGATCTTGCTCCGCGAACAGGAAGCGGTTTGCCAAGCTCTGCTGGCAGACGCGTTTTCGCGCCCTTACTGCTGTGTCACTCTGGCTGCACGAGCCTGAAGAGATTCAGAGGTGGGGGGGTGAGAGATGGAACGAGAGGGGAGGAGGAGGAGGAGGAGGAGGGTGGCAAAGGATGAGAGAATGAGTTTCTCATCAGCTCCTCGCTAATGACAGCACATGAAATCGCAAATCATGCCTTTTAAAGCGAATCCTACTCCGCGCGCACGCCGTGAGGGACACTGTCAGCGCTCGAGCCAAATTAGCGATCAAATGAAATAGCGCTTGCGCATCCGGACGTGTTTCTCGCAACAATGTGGTGCATCAACTGTGCGTCGGATAAGACTCCAGCGATTCTTCATAACAAGCTTGTGTATTGGTAAGATTGAATATTGTGACTTCTTTTTTGTTACACGACTGGTTGGAATATGTTATTTGTTTCCCAGTGCTAACTGGATTTTAATGAATTTGTTGTATTCGTCTATTTAAATGACATTGTTGTGAGGCATCCCCGGAAAAACAACATACCGTAAAAAAAAAACGCGCAATATGCCTGCGCACGAGTCCTCTGTCTGTGCATTGTTAACTGAAGTGCATCTTTAGCCGCAGAGAAAACGCTTGAGGCCAAAGAGTTAGAGAAAAACAATGCTAAAAACAGCCTTTAAATGATAGATTACTACGCGAATACCTGTCATGTAAGGTTTATGAGCTTGTGCAGTTGTCTCAGTTTTTAAATGCATGTTCTTGGCAATGACTTGTAGGTCACAAGTTCCCTCAACAGAGTAATGTGATGTCCTCATTTGAAAACAAGTGTAGTACTGACTAATGCTTGAATCTTTTTTCTTTTCTTTTTTGAGTGCTCAACTGTACACATGACTTTTGTATATTCAAACATTTATTACACTAAATGGCTGTTCTGAAGTTGGTAGGACATGTTTGAACACACTGGTGCTCCTCTAATAAGGAGGCAAAATCAAATTTTTATTTATTAAAGTCTGGTGCAAATTAACTTTAATTCGATTTTTTTTTTTAAATCCAACCGCTGGGTCAAAGCAACCCAATCGCTGGGTTTGCCCATATTTTACTCTGCGCTAGATTTTCTGCAGCGCATCTACCTTACATTGTCAACAAGAAACCAATATTCCATGGTAAAAAGAGGTAACCTGTAATTGTTACCTTACAGTAAATAACTATTTCTACCTGATTTTCCCCTTAAAATGAGTTTTAATGGTATATTGTTTTTAGCTTGACTCAGTCATCATTATACTGAATTTCTGACTTGAATAAACATGTTAATTTAGCCTAGAAGTCACATTTTTAGTAGCTCTTTTTCAAGTCATTAATAAAATTTTCAAGTTTATGTGTTTTTTAATGCATTCTTTTCTGTTTATCTAAAATACTCTTCGCTAGAGTTTCTGCAGCGCATCTACCTTACATTGTCAACAAGAAACCAATATTCCATGGTAAAAAGAGGTAACCTGTAATTGTTACCTTACAGTAAATAACTATTTCTACCTGATTTTCCCCTTAAAATGAGTTTTAATGGTATATTGTTTTTAGCTTGACTCAGTCATCATTATACTGAATTTCTGACTTGAATAAACATGTTAATTTAGCCTAGAAGTCACATTTTTAGAAGCTCTTTTTCAAGTCATTAATAAAATTTTCAAGTTTATGTGTTTTTTAATACATTCTTTTCTGTTTATCTAAAATAGTACATCTACAGTAAGCACTGAATATTTAGTATTTGGCTTTTTTTAAAGGGATTCTTACCTGTGTGATGCAATTTCAAGTTTTTCCTTCTCTTTGGAGTGTTACAAGCTGTTTGTGAATAGATAAGATCACTAAAGTTGTAAAGACTGTAGTCTCAAACCCAAAGAGATATTGTGTATAAAAGTTAAGACTTGACCACGCCCTACTAAAATGGCTTGTTTAAACACGCCCCCACATGTCTACATCACGATGTGGAAAAATTTGCATAACGGCAACCAAATGTTCCCCGAAAGAAAGCATGTCAGAATTTGCTACCTCCTATTACAACAGATGGTAGCATAATTCCGAAACAAAATCTTTAATATGTACACCTGCCCCAACCCTAAACCTACCCTTACAGTAGGATAAATACAGTGTTGGTAGCATAATCTGAGGATTATTTGGTAGAACACCGTGACACGACATCACAGTGTTAAGGGGCGTAACAATTCCGTTACACGCTTGAGGAATTCAGCCAATAACAAAGCACTGGATGGCTGGGCAATCAGAGTACACCTCGCTTCTCAGACCGATGAGCTTTTTAAAAAAACTACACATTTCAGAAAAGTGGGGCATAGAGGAGAAACAATAATGTACAGTATGTGAAAATAATGTGCTTTTTTTTTGTTTTGTTTTTGTTTTTTTACGGTAAACCGCATAAACACATTTCATTACACCAAATGCACAAAATAATGTTCTTCTTAGCAACATCATATGACCCCTTTAGGAGTTCTTCTTTTTGGACCATTAGTCAACCAATTCACTGTAAAACCTGCAGGTGTTATGAAAGTCAAACTGTGTAATGTAACTGAGCAGAGTGCTCACTAAAAATCTGTTCACTCGGGTGATCTTTTTAAGTAAATTTTTCTCTCTGACATGACCTAAAGTGGTGATCCCTGACTGGTCGTTTACACCAGTATATCCAATTCAGGCCAGTTTACGGACTAATTGTGACCTTGAGAAACTGTACTGACTTTTTAATTGGCCAGTTGTAGCATATTGTGTCATATTATTTTTGTTTCATTTTTGTACTGTCAATTATTTCCTTTTTCCGAATTTTGAAGAGGCACTAACTGCATTGCTTCCTCACAAAACACCCCTGGCTGAAGGAACATGTTGTGTTCCATAATGTTTCAAACTTCTTGTGCCATGAAGGATACAGCATCCAGTCAGATTTGAGTCTTGTCAAAAAACTTGCTAAAACTCTTTAGTATGTTGTGCAGAAATGGGCTGCGGTGTTCTCTCTAGGCTTGCTCTCCTTTTTTCAGCTGGTGGGGGGTCTTCTGAATCCGATAGTCCTCTCATGTGAGGGGTTTAAACAAGTGCTAGAGAGATTTCAGCTGTTTCACAGACTGCGAGAGTTACGATACTGTCAAAGAGGCAGCAAGAGACGGAGTATGTGAGAGAATCACTGTTCTTCAGCAAGTGTAATGCTAGCAAGTTGGTCTTGTAGTTTTTCTTCTCACAGTCTCCATCATGATGACTGTCATCAGTAGCAATAAGGAATTATTTATTAAGCGCTTCAGCATTCTTGATGCATGATTTTAAGTGAATGTAACTAGATGAGCTGGCTGTTATTCCTGTGCAAGGCCTTCAGATTCATACTCCAACTAGTTTCTAGTCTGATTCTGTAATGAATTATACATTGATCTTATACTGAATTATTTGTTTATCTTTCAGCATTTTTTAGATTAATGAACTTTTGAACTTTGAACATAGTGGTAGTAGCCCTCCAGCAGCATGAGTTCAAAAATGCTAAAGATATTATCTGAGCTTCAACCTTCTCTTCCTCTCTTTCTCGCTCTAATCTCCAGCTATGTATCTTATTGTACTATCAGCCCTGGTCATTTCCTGTCTGTTTTAATGCATTGGATTTGAGCCACAGCCACAATTTTCATTTGCTTTATCATGACTTACCTTAATTCAGTTTTATTTCCGACTGTGTTTAATTTTCCTATCCATGTCGCTGTGTTTACATGCATAGTATTTTGTTTTCAATCTATTCAGGTATCTAATGTATCACATTCATTCCAAAAACATTTCTGCACATATAAAAAGTGGCATTTAGTTACCATATTGGCGAGATGCTTGTGAGTCCTATCAGAGAACGAGAGTCAGCTGACTGAAGAAGTTATGCTACTCAGCATGGAACCTCACTGAATAATTGGCATGTTTTGCTTTTCTAACATGTCTGAAAATATGCCAAGAAGGCTTTTTTCTCATATTGCTAACTTAACTTGGTGAAAACAGTGTGTTGAAGCCTTGCATAGTGTTAGGGTTGGGCGATGACTTAAAATTTGGCATCGGACAATGTCTACAGTGAAATATTGTGATGGACTATGTCATCAACAGGGTCAGCGGGGGTTTGGGGGAGGTGTGCCCAAAGCATGAGTCCTTTTAAGGGAAAACAACTAACGATTCCTATCACTGTGTCTTCACCGGATGCGAGCAGTGTGACGCAAAAAAATACTATAGAACCACTGATTTATAATAGAGATTAATCATATATAGATCAGTGTATAGAACTCATTTTGATCAGTGATGCTGTCTACACTCATGCGGCGTGGCATGACACCACAAATCCCTGACAGTAAACTGCCGCCGCTTTCTTTTTATGATGTGCTGACACAAATTTCAAATGATTTTCTATGGTCGCTTTGTTAGTGTAGACAATCTTTAGCTGATGCGGCTCCACACGACAACTTTAGCGTCCGGTGTAGACGGTGTAAGGAGAGATGACTGAGTATGATGGCAATGATTTGCAGATTTCAGGACCACTGACAAACATATAATCTTGTAAAATGTATGGTTAAGGACTGCCGCTCCATAGTATAAATAGAGTATGTGCGATCGCAAATCTCGAAAGTCATAGTGAAACTATAACAAAAAAACTGAAAAAGATGGCATTGTTTATTGGCCTAACCCTAGTTGGGATGTACATTATATCGTCCAAACTAAAGCCATAGGCAAACAGTCCTCTCTCTTACAAGTAGTGTTGGGTATTTTGACCATAAGCGAAGGTTTCAAGTTAAACCTCTTAAAGCTGCAGTAGGTAACTTTTGTAAAAATATATTTTTTACATATTTGTTAAACCTGTCATTATGTCCTGACAGTAGAATATGAGACAGATAATCTGTGAAAAATCAAGCTCCTCTGGCTCCTCCCAGTTGTCTATTGCCATTTGCAGAAAGCCATCCGCTCCCGGTAAGAAACAACCAATCAGAGGTCCGGTCCGTAACTTTGTTTGTGCTCAAAATGTAGAAAAATGTATATAATAAGCGAGTACACCATGAATCCGTTTTCCAAACCGTGTTTTTAGCTTGTCCTGAATCACTAGGGTACATCTATAATAAGTGTTTATATTCTGACTAACCCAGTACCTTTGTGATTCTTCATAGACATAAACAGAGAGAAGTAGTTCCGGCTACAATGTTCTTCCGCAAGACGCAAGCAGTTCTGTTTATTAACGGATAGAGTGTCAAAAGTTCCCTACCGCAGCTATAATGATAGATTTGGTTTATTACAAACATATAGAATTTTTCAATACACAAAATATTAATAGGTGGACTGGAGTCAATATACTTGTGGATTATTGTGAATTTTTTTCATTCACTGCAGAGGATCCATTGGTGAGAGAGTGATTTAATGCTGTATTTTTATATGTTCTAATAAAGAGACAAACTTTTATACTGTATATTATGGATGGCCTGT
>NW_020527271.1:0-35666 GCF_003368295.1 Carassius auratus | reverse complement strand
TTTCATACTGAAAACAGTTCAATCTGCTAGAAACATGAGTGCAAATTCCTGCTCTGCTGGTCAGTGAGCTAACAAAAGCTAGATGGAGACAGGCCTTTGTCTCTCTCTCTCTCTCTCTCTCTCTCTCTCTCAGTCTCTCTCTCTCTCTCTCTCATCTCTCCATGTGTGTGTGTGAAGAAGCATCATGGGAGTTATGGCCCCTGGCACAAAGCACTGGTGTCATATTACAGTGGAATGTCCAGTTTATCAAATGACTGCTGGAGCGGCTGAAAAAGGCATTGGTTTTATTATCTGTGTGTGTGTGTGTGTGTGTGTGCTGAGAAGAATCTCTCAGGCAGGCTGACTTCAGATTTATGTGGCTGTGTCATGACTCATCCTGCTCTGAAGGCCATGTAGTGTCTGAGATACTTCCACCGGGGTGTCTCTGGTCTCATGCAGTATCAAGCTTGTCCTGCAGGGGAACAAGCAGCTCAATAAAACAGCTCAGAGAAGGAGAAACTACTCAGAGCATTGTTCAGACATTAGCCTTTCATAGATGTTCCTAAAGTCACATTTTAGCTTCAGAGCTTGCTCTAAAAATAAAATAAAAAATTTATCTTTTTTTCTCTGTCTTTCTCTCTCTCTCTCTGCATATATGAGAAATTGCATTTGTAATTGTTATTTTACTCTCATATTTATATATATATATATATATATATATATATATATATATATATATATATATATATATATATATGTGTGTGTGTGTGTGTGTGTGTGTTATATGCACATCTATATATATTACTCAGCAATAATAAGTGTTACTTTTTTATTTTGTGTTAATATTTTAAAATGAGAATTTCAAATGATTCATTCTCTCTTTATTTTCATTTTCTTTTTATGTCTACCATATATATTTTTAAATATGTCTGTGTCCCATATATTTTTATTTATTTTAAGTTATTTTAGCAATTTAAACTAAATTAAGAAATGTTGCCTTGGTAACTAACTAGCTATATATATATATATATATATATATATATATATATATATATATATATATATATATATGTATATATATATATATACATGAATATATATATATATATATATATATATATATATATATATATATATATATTATATATATATATATATATATATATATATATATATGCATATATATATATATATATATATATATATATATATACATATATATATATATATATATAATATATATATATATATATATATATATATATATATATATATAATATATATATATATATATATATATATATATATAATTTATTTATTATATTATTATTATTATTATATTATATTTATAGTATTATATTATTTTTTATATTAATTTTATCACAAATAATGAAAATGTTTTAGTTTTACTTAATTATAATAAACCTGATATACAAAAAAAAACATGTTTTTGATGAGAAATTGATTGAGAAATTAGTTTCTCAAAAATGTTAAATAAACAAAAAAATTAAGTTGCACTCACACTATTAATATTAGTATAACTGAATTATTGTTTAAGTGCATGGCATGTGGTAATGTTAGAATGTAAGATACCATTTGTGAGTACACTTGTTTTTAAATATCAAAAAGCATCATTTTTAGCAGACGTGGAAAGTACATTCTATTTATGAAAATACAACAATGAAGCGATTCCCTAGTGAAGGCCAAAAACAGAAAATCTGAGTGGCAAACAAACAGTTCAAAGACACGAAGAAGAATAGAAATTATTTTGTGCATTTGTTTGCGCACATCAATCAAAGGGACAGGAAAGTCTCTGTACGAGTCGAACAGCCTACAAAAATAATCTCAGAATACATCAAACATCTCTCCTGAGTTTGACATTTCTACTGACAGCAGGATGGACAGATGCCAAACAGTGACAAAACTCATGTGACTATGCCGAACAGCCTCCAGTGGGCCGCTCTCATTCCATTAGCATCCAGGTTTCATGTCTGTTTATGTATTCGTCTGGAAAATTCATCCTAGACACATGAAAGAAAAAGATCAGAATATACTTTCTTGATACCACAAAAGAAAGGTGATGTAACATGCAAGGTTGCATCATGAAAACACACTTGGAATTGGCTTGTGCATTGCTTTGTGCTGCAGAGTCTCAAATTATCCAAGTGCTGCCTGTTGACCACAACACATCCTCAATGAAAATATTTCACACCTTCCTCACTGCTTAAAAACCCACAAACGACTCACTGTGCCTTACACGCACACATTAAGCTGCTGTCAGTCAGAACACCATTAAAGCAGCTCTCTTTAGGATCAAACAGGCTCCTGGGACGCTGTTGATATCATACAGGACTAACCAATGGATAATAATAAATACACACCCATAACAGTGTGGAACAGAGTGTGACTTACTCTATTTGTGGCTAAAGGATGCTGTTTAATGCATTTCCTAGAATGTTTTAAAGTGAAAACACATTGCCCAAGAGTCTGTAGGAAAACCGTTCTAGAGGGAAATGTTATATAACAGGAAATGGATATATAATCTACCACATATATATATATTTCTCTCGAATTGTCTGCCATCTTGTGTTTCATTGACTGCATTCTGAGATTGCCTTCTCTGTGAAGGACACATGCAATGCTTACTTAGAAATGAGGGATCTTAGAAGGCAACATGATGTACTCTATGGAAAATTCCTCATGTCGTCGGGTGAGGGGCACACACGATTCCCAAAGAATCAAAATTGGGAGCAGAAGGCATGACCTCAGAAAACCCCCCACGGTTTGCTTTCACGTGTGACATTTCAGCATGAGATTTTTCACTGGTTCGGCACCGCTATATAACGCTGTATTTCTGAGAAGCTCTATCAAAGAAGAAAAGCAGACAGATGTGACTGGATAAAGTAACTTAAACTGAAAGTTGACCCATGATCGTCCAGTCGTGCTGTCAGGGACAAGCCATGTTCAAACTCTCAGCCAGCAGTGCCATGTGTGTGTCTTACACCAGTGAAGCCTGAAAGACAACAGCTACACACGGCTGCTGTACGAAACCAATTGCTACTAAGTGTGACTCTTGATGTCATGAGATCTAGTGGCCTCAAAACTACCTAGACACTTGAGCTACATTTACAAATGTGATGCCTGAGTTGCATAACAAATGGCATCTGAAAACTTCATCCAGATGTTCATCATCATCAACTATAGACGTGTTTCCTATTAACGTTTGACACCCATAAAGTATCAAAATACATATGTTCATTTTGAACTTTATGTGTGTGTGTGTGCGTTTGTGTGTTAAAAAGTCAGTAAAGATCAGCAATATTATTTGAGTTTTCAATATAAATATACTTAAAAATCACATTTCTGTGGTGCAAAGCTGAATTTTCAGCATCAGTATTCAGTGTCACATGATCTGTCAGAAATCATTCTAATATGCAAGTTGGGTGCTTATTTGTTATTTTTAATTTCATTTAATTTAATTTTAAAATTGACAGTTCAAAAGAGCAGCATTTATTTTATTTTAGATTATTTTATTTTAAATACACTTTTTAGAATAATGTTTAAGTGTAAAAGTCATGTTTGATCAATTTATTTTGTCCTTGCTCAATAAAATAACGAGAATAATCTGCTGAATTGTGTATCATGTCAAACCCACAAAGCAATAATCATGTTGTCACTGGGACACTAAATCAAAAAGATCAAGGTGTTTTATCACAGACGTGAGACTATCGCAACCTCCGGTTCAGCATTATTCATTCATGATGGTAACAGTTGTTACTTTTTAACCATTCTATCAAAGAGCTTATCGAGTCTGTGGAGTGCTCACAGATGTGTTGATGTCCTCTGTGAGATCTTTCCCTGAGGGGCCCCTTTGAGAGCGGCCCCATTCCCCCATCCCACAGGTGAGGGGATATGCACATATCTCATTCTGATAGCTCTGACCCCTGAAGACCCCATCAGCCTTGAATCCAAAGCACATCGCGACCTGTTGAGGCTTCACCTCACTGACATACACCGAAAGATTCCCACCTCTGTGGGTGTTTTAATGATGAAAAATTAAACACTTCTTAAACATGTCAGCCAGTGAGGTTCTGGTTGGATTCCAGTGGTATGGAGAGTCGGCTCTTTTGAAAGAGGGGTGCTTTTGAGAAAAGAAAACTCCTTGGTTGCATTATCTGACACTAGACTGTCAGTACGAGAGCGAGATACACAAAACTGCCACCAGGATTTACAAAAACAAACAAATAAAAAAAAAGAAAAATGTGCATCTGATCATTAAGCTACTGAAAAAAAAGTAACAAATATGGTAGCAACATTTTTAGGTTTTATGGATTTAACTTAAATTTACAGCAAAAAAAAAAAACAATAATTATCTGATATAATGTTAAAATCACAACCTAGTGAAGTATTAACATCCTTATTATTATTATTATACACCAACAACCACAAAACAACAACAACAACAACAAAACGCTTTTGTGAGTAAGTGTCCTAGTAAGGATGGGTTCAACAATGTTCAGACACAAATGACAAATGAACACTTGCATATGTGGCTTTTCCATTCAATTTTATGACTGTAAGTCAGATAATTCACAAAATAGTTCTTATTTTAATACAAGATTGATTGATTACCATAAAATACAGTAAAGCATCATTTAAAGATATTATTCAATGAGCCTTTTTTTATGGAAACCTTGAAATTGAAAGGGGAAAACCCATGATTTCTCCTGCTAGATGGGGATTTTGTGTTCATCTACACAGAAACTATGAAGACATCGGCATCCACCTGTCACCACACTGACCAAACATCCAGCCGACAGACAACTGTAACCAGAGGAGGAGAGTAAAACATTAAACACTGTGTTATTATTATAGGCTAGCAAACAAACCTAATTACCAATAACCTTGTTTAATGCACTTACATAACATGTTTGGCCTTCATTGTAAACCTCATCACCCTTCTCTGCCCTCATTTTAAGCTCCAAAATCACCAAAGCTGCTGCAAATGAAAGAAATAATACACATTTACGTCTAATCATGTGAATGCACGTACATTTTGACATGGACTCCTTAAAGATGACAGCATGATTGTGTAAATCTGTGCTTCATTTCACATCTGGAAACATTTATATCTCCCAGCATTCCTAGATGCATTAGAGTAATAGTTGTTATTGTTACTGCAACAGCAGCAGCACTGCATCATGGGACACAAATCCATACATTGCTTGGATTTCCACAGAAATTTAATATGAATTCCACACACACCCTGAGACACTCCCAATCATGAAGAAAGCAAAAAAGCAAAGGAAAATGACACAGTTGAAGGAAACGCATTCAACATGTGTCTGTGTTGCATTCAAAAGTGGCACACTAGCGTAAGAGATGCCAGATCAGGTGCTCACTATAGAGCCTGAATGAAGTCAAAGAGGTCTAAGAGTATAGGAGCCGATTCCCAGAAATACCAGTCATCATGCTGTACTTCACACAGACACTCCAAATGTTTCATTTGGAGAATGAACACACACACACACTTTATCTCATACCAGTAATGCACATATCCGAGGTCAGATGACCCCCTTAAATCATTTTACATCTGTTGAACCCCCATGGCCCCTTTTTAATCCGGCCATCATTTTCACAGGGATCAACGTGCTCTGTGATATCATATAGTGCTCTAACTGCCCTGCCTGTGAACACTGTGTAATCCTAAGGACATGGGATCCTAGACTCACTGTCAGGACTGTGGATTAGTTTGGAGACCCGGCGATCCGCGCTTCTCGGACACATGATAGTCTGTCTTTCTGCTGCAAGTGAGAAAGGGCCTGAGGCCTTAGTTTCATAACTCATTTCTGTCTTTGCTGCTCTGGCCTTGGGTGATAGATGTTAATAATATAATATCATTATAAAATTAACAAGTCGGCGGATGTGACATTTGGACATTCACTGGCACATACTTAGCAAGATGGATGCGAGGCATGTGAAGAGCAAGGATAGTCCTGTGACAAACAAATCCAGCAGGAATTTATCCCTAGGAAGTGGAATGGCACTAACAAAAACAAGTCTGAAGAAATAATTGAATAAAACCTTAAAGGGAAAGTTAAATCTTTTTTTTTTCTTTCAGTAAGAAATGAATGCTTTTATTCAGCAAAGACACATTAAATTGATCAAAAGTGACATTTAAGACATTTATGATGTTACAAAAGATTTCTGTTTCTGTTATTAAACAGATGCTGTTCATTTCTATTCATCCGAGTTCTGAAAAAACCATGGTTTTTACAAAATTATCAAGCAGCACAACTGTATAATAATGTTTTTAAGCACCAAATCAGCATATTTGAATGATTTCTGATGGATCATATTCAGCTTTGCCATAACAAGAAAAAATACTTTACATTACATAAACTATATCAAAATATTTCACATGTTACAGTTTTAACTAATCAATAAATGCAGCCTTGGTGAGCATACTGTAAGAGACATCTTTTTAAAAACATTGAAAAAAACTTTCTGACCCCAAACTCTTGACTGGTAGTGTATTTTTTTATTTTTTTTACCAAAACACATATTGGTTGACATTCATTGTACTGTATGAAGAAAAACACTAAAATAAATTTCAAAATATCTTATTTTGTGCTCTGCAGAAGAAAGAAAGTCATACAGGTTTGGAAAGATTTATGGGTGAGTAAATGGCAGATGACAGATTTTTCATTTTTGTTTGAACCTTTTTGTTTGAACTGTGAACTTTAAACTGTATTTTATTCCTAAATTAAAACGATATTGCTCTAAAAACCTCTTAAAAATCCTAAAAGAAAAGTCACCTTAGATTATGAGCCATCTAAAAATATCACGATGCCAGGAATAGAAACATTTTTGTAGAACCGTGCTACAAGAGACACATTTTTATTTCAAGCTTTCCCAGTGTTGTAATTCTCTCCTTGAGAAGCCACGGCTGTCAGAGGTTTGTGACAAATAGTCTGGTGAGTGCATGTTGTGTTGATCTGCAGGTACATTAAAGGTTCAGTCAGCCTTTGCTAAGTTGGTAAAGCTTTTTTTTTTCAGCTCACTCCAACTCACTAGACTGGGTCATAACAAAACTGAGCACTCCTTTGTAAACAGTAAACCAGTCAAATATGGTATATATCCAATCACAGTCTGCAAATAGACGAAGAAAGACTAGATTTGATCTGTTTGTTGTTCAAGTGCCAAGGAGGTATAATTAATCCCCCCATCTAGTAAAAGGCTTCATTCATAGCTCATTCACCCACCTTACACTTAAAATGTAACATTTTGATATTTTTAAGAAGGTGTGGCCAATATGTGGTACTTTGGTTAATATAACGCACACAAAAAGACTGAATTGGGAACACAGGTAAACAGTGATGACTCTGCAGAGACTACTTTAAGTAAGTCAGCTGTACCGTAGGCTGATTTTCCCAAAAAGTGCAAACACTGACTATTTCAGTATGGCTCTATTTGTTTGCGCGGTCCAACATGACAACTTCTGGCCCAACCAATGGCATTATGCGGCAGTTGTGGCCTAATGTTTAGAGAGTCAGACTTGTAACCTGAAGACTTTTTTTTTAAACCAATATCTCCTGGTAACAGTAAATATCTTACGTCATACAAAAACATAAGCTGAAATCTTACCTAGGACCTTGATAGCTACTTTTAGCTATATCAGAGAGTTTATAATATTTTTTCTAGCATAGGAGGGTGGAACTGGCTCTCCACAAAGACAAAGTCTGACTCAGTAAACCTAAACTTCTGGCTTTTCCGAATCAACTATGAAAACCAGTGTTGTAATGCTGCAGACTTTTAGTGGTAACCACATATTGTGTTATTAAAACACTATGCATATTGTATTTCTAGCCATCATATACAATCCAGCAAGTGTTATGAGACACTTTCTTCTGACAATGTGGCCATGAGATGCTCCCACATTTTAGATAAGACAGAACATTTGGATAAAGCATGTCCCATACCATGAAATGGATATTTTTATTCAAGACGGCAGTGACCTGCTTGTTTTCTTCTTAGCAATTATCCAAGCGAGGCACATAACGTCCCATTATGCAGTCACAATAATGATTTGAGGCACAAAGACACAATGGAGAATAATAATTGCTGTAATCATAGACACAGAGAGGACTGGCTAATGAAAAGCATCCAGTGAATCAGATACATCTGAAAGGTAAAGGCCTAGAGCTGAGGAACAGCCTGCATTAAGGATGGGAGTTGACAGAGGGTTTTTTCGGTTGCACTGTTAAACAAGCCTGTGTTTGCTGAAGCGCTGGGCCTCACTAAGGGGCCAAAATAAGAGAACGTCTTGTGAAAAGATGATAGATATATAGATTGATGTAAAAATGTGAATTTATGCTCTTTTTTTTTTTAAATAACAATGCTTCCTCTAATGAAAAAGATCCAGGTCCATCCCCTGTTGTTCTTCTCACATCAGCATCCACCAACAAATTTGTTTAGAATTGTTCTGGACTGTTTTAGCTTGTAGAAATGGTGCTTGATCTGTGCATATTTTTCTTCTGATTCAGACTAAACAACTTTTTTTCACTGAAGAAAGCAAGACTATAGAGGACTTTCAAACACACAGCTTTTAACTTCACAAGATGAAAATTGATGGACTAGAGTGGTGTGGATTATTGTGATGGTTTTTTTTTTTTTCAGCTGTTTGGGCTCTCATTCTGATGGCACCCATTCACTACAAAGAATGCATCGTTGAGCAAGTGATGTTATGCTCCAAATCAGTTCTGATGAAGGATCAAACTCATCTACATCTAACTGAACGGCCTGAGGGTGAGAACATTTTCAGCAAATTTTCAGTTTTGAGCAAACTTTTCCTTTTAGCTTTGGAGAACCCAACAGTAGCACATTTGCTCTCTTAGACTGTTCCCACAGTGAGAGTGTGTGCTGGTTACTCTCTCGCTTCTCTCCTACAAGACACAATGAGGCAGTAGCAGCTACAGTCACTGACACAGTCCATGGGCTGCGTGCCATAGCGGCTGCAATAGTGGTGGACACGTGGCATTTGTGGTGCTCTGAGTGCCCAAAACATCTCTGCATGTAACCTCAAACACTGAGTCACAGCAGATGACCACTTTGAGGCTTAAAAATAGACTGAATTAAAATGAACTTCTATCCATGTTGGAATCTAGTCCAAGTGGCCTTACTCTGTCTGTGTGTGAGCTAATGTGCTGTGCATAGCCTAGAACCATTCAAAGGTTTGGAGTTGGTAAGATGCATTCATGTTTTTGAAAGAAGCCTCTCATGTTCACCAAGGCTGCATTTATTTGATAAAAAAGCAGATTCAAGACATTGCCCTTTAGTTAATGAAGAACATTGATTTTAGTGGGTTTGTTTTCCTATATGTAAAGACTTTAGGCTCCACCCAGCCCCTGAACTCTGGATTGGTTCTGTACATTGTGTACCCTCTTCTCTATACCATCAAACAGGACTTGTTTTAGAAGTTTGAATAAAAACAGAAATGTGACAGATCACCTCACTCTGAAACCTGTTCTGAACTGGAATGTTGCCAAAATACTAAGCTTTACTGTTTTGTGTTAGATTCCCAAGTTCATTTGTCTTCTGACCAAGTTATGTATTGTAGAAGTTATCTGAAACACCAAAATCAGGTCACATTTAGATTTTTTTCTTCTTCTTTTTATTTGTATATTTTTTTTGCACACTCATATGTGAAAAAACAGTAGGGCAATTTTTTTTTGTTTGCATGAGCTGAAGTGTTTCCTGGTACAAGAGCTTGAATTTGAATGAAGTGGATCTGCATATTCTTAAAATTATATACTGTATGTCACCTGACTTTGCATACAAGTGGGCTGAAAGTTTAGCATGCGTGGACATCCAGTGGCTCTTTACAATGGAATGTTAAACTTTCCAGCAGGCATTTGACATGGTGACTTTAAGATAACCCTCCTTACACTCATTTAGATGAGCTTTTTCATTGTTTCAATCTCAGAGCAAATATTTACCTTCCGGAGTGTTGCAGTTATCTTAAAGACCAGCCTAAATGCAATATCCCAACGATGCACAGTGAGGGGACTCGCAAATGTTTCAAAATATACAAATAATATTTGTCATAATGAATAACCAAATTATGTGTATGTTGGGTGCAAAAAAAACCCGTTTTTCTCAATCACTCATTACCACCGCCTAGTGGTTAAACTAATGTACTGATCTACTTATAGCTTGAAGGATTTTTTTTTTAATCTACCGTACAGAAGACAAAATATACATCCTCTTTGTCAGTCTTTATTTTGTTATTCCCCTAATCGAATTTTCACACTTACTTGACACATTCTGTTTGCACGAATTAATTAGTCAAACAGTGAGAGGTTTGTAAATGCATGTTAATGCAGTCTTCTTACCAGTGTTATTCTTACCAGTGTGAAATTTCCACATGCTCTCAATTGACCTGTGTGTCAACAGAACTCAATCACTGCCTTCATTTGAGCAGGGGAACAATGTGTACCCATCCCACAGTCAATGCATCCAAAACAAACAGCCTCTCAGGGTGCAATCAAAGACACATACCGTGACCTCAACACCTTACCGTCTAACTCGACTACGCACAACTTGCACATGCTTATGTGGCCTTTTTGGACCCCACAGGTGGTTTTATGTAGCAGTGGGGCCACATAGAAAATGATGTTAAGAAAGATTCTACTAGTGTGTGCCATCTGGAGAGGAAGAGAACTGAAGAAAACAAATGTCTAGTGTTATAAGGGTCTCTGAGAAAACAATCTGGCCACAGAAAATAAAAGAGAGGAAAAAAAGAGCAAAAAAAAAACAGTAAACTTTCCTTTATTTGAATTCACAATTCCTATGGTGATAACAATTTTAGAAAAATGAACATTCAACATAGTTTGTATTTGCCATTTCATACATTGGTAATAATATGTTATTTATATATAAAACTGAATGTGTAATGTTTTGCAAAAGAATAAAGTGAAATGCATAACAAACTGAGGAGATATGCTTAATATATGAATGCAAACTGCAGTTTAAAAATACATTTTATAGCAAAATTACCATTTAAATTTTGCTTACCATATACGCTTCCTCATTTTTCCTTTTTAATAAAGCACCGAGCACTTACAGCAAATAAGCTATTTTAGTTTTCGCTTTCATCATTTGACATCTTTAACATTTTCAATTTACTTCATGATTCATAACGCTTATTCATTTCAAATATCCTTCGAGATCTGCATGCACTTTTTCTGAAGGACTGTTAACTGTTTCATACTTCATTATTTAATGCCCATAATCTGTTATAAAATTCAAAGAAAAAAAAAAGATTTTTGTTGCATTGAACGTGCTGGAATTTGAAAAGCTCTCTTTATTTATACAGTAAAAGTACATGTGCCAGAAGTTGAAGTTTAACGGCCTGATTGCTTGCAGATTTACTGTTAATTAGCCACATGGAACAAGAGCCAGAATTCCATGCCAGGGAAAACAAGATATATTGGCATCTCTGCTGTGGTCCAACTTGAAGCATAAAAGAGTGTGCCGCTGGCATGCATTACACAACATCGCCTATCAAAAAAAAAAAAAAAGATCAGGATACACTGACACTAAGAATGTCAGCTTTTAAAATAAAATACAAAAATTTGCATCGCAACCAAAGTAGAAGTGAGGAAAACTGCATGGGAATCAACTTTTGCATTGCACTGCACATTTGGAAATAAACCCAGGGCGGAAACAGCGACATCTTCAGGCCGTTCTAAGACCCTGCAGACTGGCGTCTCTGCTGTCAGTATTCAGTGGGAGGGTACGTTAGACAGCAGCAGCCTCGGAGCTAAAACCAACGTGACAGACGGGAGTCTCAATAACACCACCCGAACCGACAGCAGCAGTTCCAGAGAAACCTTAACACTGCATATGGAGACCACCAGTTGTCATTTGTCGACTGTTGCGTAAGGATAACAATTCAGCCGTCTCGACAGCAGCGAACGCGAACCGCAGTAGATGTTGTTTGTTGCATTGTTCACGTGAAAGGAAGAAAATCGCTGGTTTGCAGCGGATCCGCGTGCAGTCGACCGGAACCGGACTCGGTTGTTGATTTGTCATAATGTTTTATCACGGGATACATCGTTACGCTGGATACCGAATGTATTAGAGTCATTGCATCACGCTGGATTCAGCAGCCCCGTGGTAAACTTGGCCTGTAACGTTAGAGCAAACAGCGCGATGAACGCGAAGCTGGGCTAAATTCATGGGATTTATATTTTCTCACCATTCGGTTCTCTAGCCGTGATTCTTTTGGTGTTTTCAACTATTTGGCGATTCCCTCCGTTAAATTATTCGCTAGGTCAACTCAAGCAACTGCAGCTGTCGCTTTGTGTACATCAGAGAGGAGTGATGACGATACGAAAGGTAATCGCTGGCCAGCCTCCTTTTTTTCATTGTATACCTGGTTATAAACCTCAGATTGTTCATTATGGGTTGACAGGAATATGATATTAAATGACCAATTGCATAGTATAGGCTGGTATATCGTATTTTGCTTCTCTGTCCGTACGCGCTTCCTGTTCAAAAAAAGCGATTCAATGCGCGCGGGGGGTGTTTTAAGAACGAGCTCGAGACCCGAAGAACCAACGTTCGCCGTTACTTGACAACTTTTTAAAAGCATCGCTGGTAACTTTTAATAATTTAAATCCGTCATAAATGCAAAATACGACAGAAATTGATTGGGTTTTGTGCTTTTCTTTGCTGGAGAATTGCAAAAAAAAAAAAAAAAAAAAAAAAACATCTCCCCAAATCTCAGCAGGCCACCCCACGTAACCAGGGCGACCCGTCTCCATTACATGGTTTGGTTTTGTTGACTTTTTGAGGCACAACATTTTATTATTGTTGTTCTTCTTATTATTATATGTATACAACTGAAACTGAACACCTGGAGAAATCCCAGCAGTCAACACGCACGGAAACCGAAGTTAGCAAAAAGGTTTCGAAGTTGAAGTAACGTTAGTTTACCTTTCGCTCCTTTGAACGTAATACTGTAAATTTCGTGTTGTTTATAAGTGTCTTTAGTTGAAACGTAGGTTTATATTGATTATTTCTAAGTTAAGTGATGCTGTTATAATTATTTTTTAATTGCTTATTCAAATGGAGAACTGCTTTTAATGCTTTTGAACCAATAAACTTTGTGTGCAATTAATATGTTCTTTATATGTCTCTTGTAGTAAATCTGGAACTGGTTTTTGGGTTTCGGAGCCAGGTCTCCTGTACTCTGAAGGTCTGAAGAATATCAAGGCTCTTGCCCTTTTCCCTCTTGCGGTCCCTTATGCCCAATGACGGCTGTCTCTGGGTCACTGCAGGATGGATGAAGTGGATTTGACAGTTTTTGTCTGTCACCATCAGTGCTTGCCCCTCAGTGACTGTGTCTTGTTCTTTTACGTTTATAAAAGAACACCTCCTCTCTTGGGCTCTGGCCCTTTACACTGTAAGAGTAACTGTTAGTAAGGAATACCCCACGGAGGGGGCCTTCCAGCAAACTCTGTGGTTCACGTGAGCTTTTATTACTTTTTTTCTCTATAGGCTTTTTGTGCCACAGTAAAACGCAGAAAGAGGAAATTTCCTCAAAAAGTCAAGGTTTACATTTGAGTTTTTTTTTTTTTTTTTTTATAATAATTTATTTATAAATATATATATATTTTTTCCTGGAGAGATGTCGTCAGAAAATCCCGACAAGGTGGTGACCTTCTTGGCCCCTCCACCTTCAAACAATGTGAATGGCTCCGGTTCGGACTCTCTGGTGGGTGAGAAGCTAGACACGACGCTGGTCAGAAAACGACGCCATACCATGGATAAAGATCTGAAGACAGCTGAGCACAGATTTTTTAGGCGTAGCGTCATCTGTGACTCCAATGTCACAGCCCTCGACTTGCCCAGCAAAGCATGCATCCTCACCTCGCCTCCGGACTGTGAGCAGTTTGTTGTGCCTGTAGTGCTGGGTTTGGTCCCTGACATTACCATTGACACCCAAGAAGGTGTTTCGGGTGTCCTATTGGAAGAACATGCAGAGGATGGACGAGTTGCTGGGGTTGATGGGATTGTGGAGGTACAGAGCCCATCTGTGCAGGATGTGGGTGTGAGGCAGAACGAGACCCTTGGGACGGTGGAAACGGAGCCCAGCGATGTTGCTGACAAGGAGAAGGAGAGTGGAGTAGCAGACAAACGTGAAGAGGAGGAGAAAGGGGTGGCGAAGGCCCGTGCTGAAGCTGAGCAGAGGGAGGCTGAGAAAAAGGTTCAGGAGGACGAAGAAGTGGAGACCAAAGCTGTGGGCACCTCGCCTGATGGGCGTTTCCTCAAATTTGACATCGAGATTGGACGCGGCTCGTTCAAAACCGTCTACAAGGGTTTGGACACGGAGACAACGGTGGAAGTAGCGTGGTGTGAACTTCAGGTAAGAAGCAACCATGTTCTTAACCTCTGCAACAATGTTCAGCCTACATAAATGATGGATGTCTTTGTTGTTGGGTGGTTGACCAAAGGCTTGAAAATGCTCCTGTGAAACGCAACAGTAAGTTTGATTCAAAAAAGAGTGCCAGACTTACAACAGGAAGTTATGTTGGTGTAACTTGTTTATGCAGCTTTGTGGTCATGGCTCTTATGGTGCCCCTACAGGATGTGGGTGAAGAACAGCTTTGGTGAAGTTTCAGTTTAGGCCCAAAACATAGGCCTACTATATATAGCTGATCCTGTCATGGATGGTCTTGTTGTACATGCTTATTCAGACAGTTAGATGCAAATATAACGACATGTTAATCAGCTGAGTCAGCAAAGTTCTCTTTAAACTGTTGCTCTTTAAAGTGGTTGACTTGAAAGACAAATTGAAGATATTTTTAAACTTATACATCCTATAGCATCCGCTTGCAGCAATGCTGAGAATGCAAAGCACAAGTGTATTGTCATAAGAATTCCTGATAAAGTCAAATTTGCATATCCGGAAGGGTTTACATTCATATTTTTCTTGAACGCGTATGTTCGCTTGATTTATGTTGTTCATTGTTGCATTCCAAAAATGTGTCAGACTTCAAATTTAAAACGTGAAATTGTTACATTTTCAGCACTGCCACAAGGGGCATTATAGTGTTAGCCCAGTGGTTTTCAATCTTTTTGAACCAAAACCCCCTGAATTTTTTATTATTATTTATTTTTATTTTTTTGTGATTCCAGAAGTTTCAAGAACTGCGTGTTCTTCAATAAATTATTTTACAAAGTATATTATCAATAATCAGCTTCCTTGTTGGGAACTGCAAGTTTTTGCTTTTGACTGTCATGGCGGAGCATGCTCGTTAACGTCAATATGTTAACAATAACTTACCTAAGTAATTACATATCTGACTTATTGGCACAGACACCTTGAAGACTGAGGCTTGTTACTTCCAGACCATTGCAAGATTTTACTATAAGTTCAACATGATCTATTTTAGTTTCATATCATAAGCAGAGTTACATTTGGCCAGAATTGTCTTTTTATTTTTATTTTATAACACTAACAAATTGGGTCTTGGCAAATTAAACTAGTTGGATCTCATTACATACTGTACACTCTCAAGTGTTTTCTCTTAATATCACAAGACACTCTTGTGTTTGTCCTTGGATCTGGTTTCTACTCAGGATGGGCCTTTCGTGGAGCAAGTATAACTGCACACAGATAAACATGGATTGTTTTTAGTTGTCTGGTGAAGGTCCATGTGCACAAACTGAACCGTTATACACACAGGTCAGACTGATATCAGACTATTAGTAGTTCCTCCCAAGAGCTCATAGATTTAAACCATTACATAAACATGTCAGAGCACATACTGATGAAAGTGTGCAAAATATGCAGTGCGGGTGGGGTGGAAGTCAGTGATGTCATGTTGATGCTGCCAGGATGAGGGGATTGAACTGATGTGCATTGGTGAAAGCAAAGTAGCATTATGAAGTGTGGACACTTGCTAAAAAGGGGATTTGCCCTACATTTCAAGATGGATTAAGGGTCAGAGGGTAGGGCTGCACGATTATGACAAAAATCATAATTGTCGATTATTCCCTTGAAATTGTAATTGCGATTATATATTACGATTAGCACAATTTAGATTGAATAATTTTTTTAATAGCTTTATGCCATTGTTTGAAGCCACTACATGCCATATTGTTATATCAAAATAAACCAGCGGAAAACACTCTTCCTGAAAAACTTCTTTTTTTTAAGCCTCAAATATCATATATATATATATATATATATATATATATATATATATATATATATATATATATATATATATATAATTATTATTATTATTATTTTATTTATTTATTTTTTCTGAGAAACCAAACCAAAGTAAATATATGCATGGTATTATGTTATATTAAAACAAAGAAATTCAAACAATTGGGGAAAAAACCCTTAAGATAATCTGTAGAGAGAACAACAACATATCTTATGCACACAGAATGATGTAAGTGAACTTTTTTTTTGTGTAATTGTGCCTTTAAACGATTACATAATTGTGTCACCTGTAATTGTAATTGCGATTACAAATTCGATTAATTGTGCAGCCCTATCAGAGGGCAAGCGAAAGCAGAGATCTGTCCAATGGAAACCCCCTTATTTCTTTGAGCAAGGGAGGGCGCAGAAAGAGAATAAGGGGTGAGCAATGCTAGGACATCAGGGAGGGTTGCTTTGTGTCGGCCCCCACTCTCTCTTTTTCACTCTCTCTCTCTTTCATTTTCAGGATGCTTTTGTAGTTGCAAAGTATTTGAAGTCTTACCGGACATCAGCAAAATAGACTTTTCTTGGATGCAGAAGAGGAAAGAACATTATCTAGTCAAATTTGTTAATGAGACATCTAAACTGCTTTATTTCCCAGAGCTGATTCATCTGCAAAACTTGTTTTTTCTTCGCGCATTTGAGGTCACTTGGCAATTAGTTTCTTTCTTTGGATGGACTCAAACGTTTCTTCCTATTTGTCTGAAATTCTAATGTTCTCCAATTCTTCCATTAGGATGCAATTATTACATATTTAGTAGCAATTTAGTTAAACTATTGTGCCATCGGTTGTTTGAATAATGGTTTTTGTTACCCAGCATGCACCAGTAAATCCTTATCACTCTGAATATGTTTATTGGATTTAAAATGGGTCTCTCTTGTCCTCATAGCCTCGGTATGTGTTGAATCACAGATGAGCTAGTAGGATGACAAAGGCCAGCATTCCCCCCAATTCATTCCTCATGGATTCAGAGAGAAGCAAGCAAGGGCTCTCCTAATGGGAGCCGAGGCATCCCTTTACGCTTTTGTTTTTCTATTCAGCCAAATTATAATAGTAAAGACACGAAAGGGGGAGCAAGAGCTAAATGCACTGTGAAGATTTCAGTCCCCCCTCTATTTCTTTTTCACTTCGTTCCCATCTATCGCTCTGACAAATTTTTTCTAAAATGCCAAATGGTTACAGAGCTGAAACAAAGCAGGGTGCAGACATAACATTTTGGATTTGATGTTAGTCTTCACTTAGCAAGCACCGCACAGATTAACAAACCCCTGATATTAAACAAACCTCAGTATTTTTAACACTGGTGTCGTATATGTGCAGCACAGTTTACGCTTCAAACATTGATGATACTTAAATTGTGTGTCCAGCTGAAGAGAGATGTGGTATTTCTTTAAGTGTTTTGGCTTATGAATTTCAGAGGATAAAACTGGTTAAAAGCAACTGCCCAACATCCCAGTGAGGGTAATACGGCAAATATCACTCATAATTTCTTCTTTCTTGTTTTTGATCATTTTCCCTTAATTTTATTATTATTAACTTTTTTTTTTTTTTTGTAAAAATGTTGAAGTTGTGTGTAATTCCAAAGTGATTTTATTGCCCTAATGGTGTGTAAGCTGTTTCACTTCTCCACACATCACACTCTCTTTTCTTCATGAGCTTTTCCAGAAAATGAGAGGAATAGAAACCACTTGCAATCAGTTGTCTAAACACATGCGAGCACGCACACACACACACACACACACACACACACACACACACACACAGGCTCCATACATTGACTCGCTTCACAAATGTATACTCTAATCCAGATGCAAGTTGTTGACTGAGGTTTTGACCCTAAACTATTTAAAGCCTTGCGGCTTTCACGCCATCAGCCTTATCACCACATGCTAGCCGTGAGATAGCACAGTGCAGGAATTTGTGCAGGAGGTGCCTTAACTCTGGGTCGGTTTAAAAGAGACGTGCCCCAGAGAGAATGTCATCATCTGTGAATAATGCAGAGGATGTTAGAGGAACAGTTGAGGAAGAAATCCAATCCCATGGATCCCAGCCATAACCGTTTCCCTTTTCATTGTTGAAATCCTTTTCTTTTCTTTTTTTCAAAAGGAGTGAGAAAGACAAAGCCATGAGCAATGCTTCCTTCATTTGCAAGCACTGATCTCCTTTCTCATTTACAGTACTGACCCGTGTGTATGTGTATTTATCCATTGTGTCTTACACAGACTGGAAGGGAAAAAGATGTCATCGTAAATGGAAATATACAGAGGGCTTTGCCATTGTGAGATGCTATCCGATTGGCATTAAGTTTCACTTGCACTGTTCTATCTCACTTGTTTTTTTCCAAGATGATCTTTTATTTTATTTTTTATATCTGTACAGTTGCACAATGAAAGAAAAGTTTATTCAAAACAGAAAATATGTGCATGCTCTTGATAGGTCTTTCCTTAAAGAGGTAGGTACTCTTGTCTTTCTTGCTTTCTGCTCATGTTTGGAGGCTGTTGCAGTTTTACTTTTCATAAATTATTACTTTTAGTGTAAGTACATGAAAACTTGCATTCTTTACACTTTTGAATGCATACTGATTATATGTTAATGGCTGTGATGTCAGTATCATGGCATTTGTTGAATTACCCGTTTTTGCAGCTTTTTGCCTGCATATTAACTCTTTAAAGGACCAGATTCACTCTAAATAGGTAACATAAAGCAGGTTGTACTCCTTCTAGAAGAATGCGTAATCTCATGCTGCTGCTTGTCTGTCTCTGACATGGAGTTTTTTTTTTTTGCCTGCTGAAGCTTGTTGGAGCTCTCTCCCGCAACATTGTGCTCATCTCCTCTTTGACATCCTGATCTATAGCATGTGATATGGAACAGTGTAATTCAAGTATCAAGACTTGTGAGGGAAATCTGATTTGATCTCTTGCAGTCTTTCTTTCTTTCTCACCATTGTCTCTCTGTATGGTTTTGTACGTAGTGTAAGTGTGTTAAAGGTCACGATGGGAGGGCAGTAAATTCCTCACATTTCACTGCTCACCTCAGCCCTAACTGCCCCTCATTTTATTCAGTAAGCCTCTTAAGATGCTGTTTACACACTTACAGACACACATACATAAAGAGTGCTTTTACCATTCAGTCTCGCCCTTGATTACCTTCACCCTACTGACCCCATTTGTTCTTGTTTGTTATGAGTTGTGCTTCATCATCATTAAATGGACATATTTCTAATAGGGCTGCTAATCAGTAAAAAAAAGTTTAGTCCAGTAATGTGCATAATAGGCTAATCAAATTCATTGCAGTTATTATCATTGATTCTGTGATTGATTCTGACTGTTCCAAAGGCTCTGGGTTCAGTTTGTCATTCCATGATTTCATTCTTTTTAAAAGGCCCAATGAAGTAGCGTACCCGTAAGCATGTAAACCTTGTATCCTGTATGATGAGCATCTTAGAGGCTCTTTTGAAGTGGCTTTTTGCAGAGTGGGCTGGTTGGAACCGCAGCTCCTCCCAGATTTCAGTGGCTGTTTCGCGTTTGCATTCTCTGGATTCTTGTGGCAGGACGTCAGCGTTAAAAGAGGACAAAAACTTTAAGGAGGGGGTCATTCGATTGAATGAGTCTCTCTCTAGTATTGTCTACCTCACTTAACCACAAACCAAGCTGAAAGCTCAGAATAGCAGTCCAGATGCAAAATATTTTGGATTTGGATGAGTAGGAGAGTTTGATAAATATAAGAAGGAGGTGGCTTTTTCAGAAGTGCTTGGCTGAAATGGTTAACAAAAAGTCCTGGTGATCTTTTAGTACAGTGTAAAATAGACGTGTGAAATTGAACTGACATAGCTTAAAGCATTTGCATTCACATATTTCTGTAGAGTACGTTTTGGGCGAATCTATTTCTCTTTCATTAATTGAGAGCTCAGGTTTAGGAAGTGTTTAGATTAATTTCATGTGGAGATCACTGTCCAATTTGTTTGCAAAAATAAAGCAAGTCCGGATATGTGGCAGACCTGGCTATATCTGAGTTTCTTCTTTCATCAGACCAATGTGCGTGCATAACATGCAAGCTTTCCCACGAAAGTCTGGAATTTACTGAAACTGCTGTCCACCCCCACCCCTGCTTTTTTTCAACTCTCATTACAGGTATGTGATAGTGTTCCACTCAGTCTGTAGGAATGCGTCTTGTTTAATTAGAGCTGCGGCAGGCTGTTTCTGCTAAATGTCAGGGATATGTTAGCACTGTCACACCTATATAAATGCAGTGCTAGAGGTGTAGCCTGAGCTGTATCAACAAGAGCTGATGTTTATTGGGTTGTCAGGGTCTGTTACGTCATTCCAGGGCTGTGTTAAACCTGTCGGAGGTCAACTTAATTTAGGATGTTCAGGCAAAATTTAGCTCATCCTCTGCAGTAGTACACCTCATTCTGGACACCTCTCAATGACCCTAAAGCAGAAATACTTGCAAAATGCAAAAAAATAAAGAGTATTCATTCATTCCAGAATTTAGATTTTCTTCTTCCATTCACAAGCTAAAAATAGCAACACTTCATCTTCCGCTGTCGTTCCATTCCATGGTCAGAACTGGAACAGACAGTTTTGGGTAATGACGTGGGGCAGTGTTGGCCTGAAGGAATGTTCTAGCTCTTACATGAGTTTTAGGAATGGAAAAATCCAGAAGTTTGGCACAATCTCAGCTAAGCTGTTGTACCTAACTGTACATTGATGCTCTGTCGGTCACAGTGACCCTCCCATGTAATTGTATACCAAATCTCAAATGGCACAGCCACAATTTGTGAATATTGCACACAGACTTTGACTGTCTGGCAAGCTCTAATCTGATTGGTTGAGTTATGCACCTTCAGAAAGCAAGTTGGGTTGTGAAGTACCAGGTTGATATAATGAGGAATTTTAAGAAATAATTGTAAATTTGCCTGGTTGGTGGTATTCAAGCTTCAGTAAACAATATTTATTTGTAATGCTTAGAAGTTAGTTTTCTAGATATCCACAAGCAGAACTGTATTAAACGTTGTTTTTGCATTTATATATGATTACCATATAAAATTGAGAAATCTAGGTATACCCAGGAAATTTGATTGAAATCCATTCCGGTTGACTGTTACACACCTCCGCTTGATAGTGATTGTTGTTCGATGAACACTATTCTTGTGTATTTCACCAGAAATTGTGAAATATTTGAATCCATTTCCTTATAAAACTACGTTCTACTCAGTCCCCATTGACCCTTCAGCATTCCTTCCCTCGCAGCAAGATTCCTTCTGCCTCTCCCATGTGGAATGTGACAGTCAGGTGGCTGGTCCCTGCCTTGCTGGACGTTCCCACGTAATGATGACCTGTCTGTGACCCTGCGTAGGTTAATGGGGTTAAAGGAGAGATGAGCACCCGTGGCCGTCTGTCTGACCAAAATTATATTCCACACCAAACCACATATGTAGATAATTCTGCTCTTGGTTTCATTATGTGTATAAATGAGAAGCGGATAGGCAGTCTAAAAAATTCAGTGCACATTCAGTCCTCCCGCATCCTCATAAATATTGGAGTGTAGTGCTCATATGCTCACTCTGCACAAAATGCGGTTTCGGATTGTGTAAAAAAAAAAAAAAAAGCTCCAGTTTTACCTAAAATCTGTTGTCTAAAATAATCTTCTTGTCCATGTGACGTCCTCTCTGCTCTCATTGTCCACTGTATGCCATTGGAACGAACGCCAAAAAAACTGAAAGAATCCAAGATAGTACCACTGGAAAGAATAAAGCGGAATCCATGCACTCTTGTTCTTGTAGGGCCATCCTCATCTTTTCGAGTTCTTCTGATTCCAGACAGAGCCAGTCAGAATGGCAGTGCCGTGATGCTTTACATGTGATTCTCTCAAGCCGAAGGAATGCAGGCCTGATGCCCTAATCTGGTATGCTTTGCTCTGAGGCTTGTGATTGCAAGAGCAAACATATTCACTCCACTTTCAGGCTTAATGGATTTGAGGCAGCCCTGATACAGCAAGAAAGATGATCAGTCAACACCCTGAGCACCATAAATCTTGTTACGTCAGTGACTGAGGCCTTGTTCCCAAGCTTTCATTATTAACTGTACAATATGGTATCCTGCAAGGCTTACTTTAGCAGAGTTCTGCATGGTCAACGGCATGCCTTTTAATAGACCAACTGTGCTACTTTGAGCAACATCCAGGAATTTGGACCTCAGTTGACAGATCATCTTAATTTTCTCTGCAGCTCTTTTGCTCTGTCTGATGTTCTTGTTTTGCTGCTGTTTATTCCGTCTTTGCATTTGTATCATGAAGAAGGAAAAGGAAGCCGTCAGCTTCCTGTGTGTAACACATCTGATGAGGAAGCTCACTCGGTGTTGTTAATGCTTACAAACACTTTGGCTTTTGCCCTAGATAGGCCGCCATTGCTTGCTTCCTTGTTTCGCTTTAGTTTCAAGCTTGATGTTTTTCCTATGAATTAAATTTCATTTCAAGTGCATAGATTCATCCCACTTCTTGGAGAAAAGGACTGACAAAGATTTAATTGTTGGAGGCAACCAAGTTGCACATGGTTGTTACTAGGTATTCTTTCTCTATATAATAGTTTATAATATCTAACTGTATTAGGAGGTGTATCGTGTGAGCTCCACTCTTTATTGTTAGTTGCCCGACTCACATTATGCATTTGCATAAAGTTGAAATCTGCTTGACACATCTGCAACTCTCTCTGGTTTACACATCACCAAAAGGTCTTTTGACTAGCACGGTTGGACAAGAATTATCTCAAATGTATCAATTTAAATGCAAGTGATGTTGCCACTAGTCCCTCTCCTTCATCTATAGGAAAGCTGTGCCCATGAAGGCACACAATGTTCATCATTCAACACATTGTTTTCACCGTTGCACATCAGGGTGCTTGTTGTGTGCAGTGTATGAAGTATGAACACACCACACTAGATGGTATAGAATAGTGCAGTGTGAGAAATAGGATGCCCCTTTTGTTTATGTTTGTCTGTTACTTTTCTAAGTTCACTGCCAAAGGAGCCAGATCCTCAAACCTGCTTACTGTACTCCAGGTATAAAAGTGGTTCACGCCTGACTCCGCACAACTTCCTCCTTGCTGAGTTGCAGACTCACTGCAGACTGGTTGTGGTCAAGTTGATGGTGTCAAAGACCTACTTTCTTGTGTAACAATTACTTGCTAAGTTTTAACAAGTTTTCTTAAAAAAAAAAAAAAAAAGAAGAGCCATTTATAACACCTGACCTACCCCCTATTCAAACAATGGCCTTCTAACATGCTACCACCGGGGTTCAACATTACTATAAGCTGTCCTTTTCATTGGTCTACCTGCAGAGTTGAGCAAATGGTGTGTCTTTGTGTAAACAAGGAGAACAATCAGCCATAGATAAGCCTCAAACTCTTGGGTCTTTAATAATGGAGGGTTCTTCAGGTGATGCCGAAGGGCAGGATGGCAAACATATAATGAGCTTTAGCTCTCTGTTCTGCTGGTTTCTGTTGATGAAGTGGTGAGTCAGTTTGATAGTTCTATATGGAGGAGGATGTGGTTGAGTTGTGCTTTGGAGCCTCTTGAGAAAGTTAGACCAATACAAGACCTGATTCATCCAGACAGGTTTTCATGAGAGCCGCTTAATGCAGTGACTCATCTATACCTGCTGTGCCTTGGCTTGCACTTCATCACAGGAGAGTGTGTCGCCTTTGAGTGCACATGAATGTGGTGTGGCTTGTTCCCGTCTGCTGGTGTTTTTTTGCTCATCAAGATTAATCTAAGCAATATTAGTCACTAACCCTTTTTACTTTGTTCACACTCATGAACTTTATCTGAGAGGCAGATAAAGACATTTATCTAAGCTTAGCATTTTGGTTGGAAGTTGCAGGTTCAGCCCATCCAGAGCAAGCATCCGAACAGCTTGCTTATCTTAAGTTCTTTGGAGCAGTCATTTGTTATCAGTGTTCCCATTCAAGGATAAAAGAGGAACTGATGTCTACCCATTGCTTTATCATGCACCCTGTAGGAGTTCTGTCCCTCTCTTACTGCTGCTTTGCATTTATTCAGGTATTTCAATCCCTTACTTGTATCTCTGCTTGCTACCTCTCTCTTGCCGTTCCTATAAATAACTATCATGTGGGACAAAGGTGTCAGCAGCGTGTGATTTACATTTTGAGCGCCCTGAGCCATGCTCAACTCTGCTGAGCGTTTAGTGGTGTTTTCCCTTCAAAGGGTTCTAATAAACACCCCAGGCAATGGGCACTAACTCTGGGCAGAAATCCAAAAAAACTCTCCTTTCTTTCCACTCTTACCCTTTCTTCTACATTCTCTTCGGTCCAGCGAAGGGTGCTATAGTGCATTAGCGCAAACTTTTTTTATTTCTCTGCCAGATAAATTACTATCATAACAAAGAAACAGTTTGAAGAATGATTTAAAGTGAAAACATTTTAGTGACCTGCCTGAGTAATAACAAATCTGGTTGCCGGGCCCAGACAAATTTATCACCCACTTGAGTGTGGAGGTTTCTTGGCAGAAATGGTGATTATTATTATTTATTTTTTTCCTGTAATAATCAATTATATTTTTAAAACTTTGTTTATGTCTGTTTTGTTTTTATAGTGAAATTTAAATGGATCATCAACAACAACAACAATACAGTTTAACTGAAAATGTTAGGCTTCTACCTTGCCATTGACTCGTTCCAGCTGTGTAGGAAAGCTGTTGTTACATGAAAAGGATATAAGGAGATTACTATGGCTTGTCAAAGGGCAGCAGATTTTCGTCAATTCCTTTGTGTGATCCTAGGGATTATGAATACATTTCAGTCACTATCAGATTCAGAGAGTTATATTTTTTTTCATGGATTAAATTGTCGTAATTATTGACACTGGGTTTCCAGTGATGCAACAGACATCAACTATAATCATCACTGTTAGTAATTGTTTATATAATCATCAGGAATCTGATGAATATATAAAATATTTTATTAGTGTCTTTGTTCATGGTTTATAAACTTGCTTTTCTCTCCCATGACTTGGTTTTCTCATCAAAGAAATCAGCAGTGCATATTGACTTTCATGCGGTCACACACTAATCATCAGTTTAGATCCAGTGCCCAAGAGATGAAGCAATCCACAACATAGCTGCCAGGCAGATGCCTGAACTTAATTCATCTGGGCCCACTATTGAGTGATGCTTATCTAGTGTGGCCATGAGGACTAGCTGCATGCATCAACACACACACCTCGCCCCAGCTGAGGGGTCTCACCTGTCCCGTTCCTTTTTGGCCATTTGGATGCCTGTCCATCTACTCAGAGAGACAGAAACTTGAGCCCTCTCCAACCTGTCCACCTCACTCCAACCCTCCCCACTTGTCCTTTCTCTACAGTTGTTACCGCGCCACCAGTTATGTCTTTTTAAAAAAGTTTAATATTCCCTTCTCTAACTGAGGAAGTGTAGTTTTCAAAATTATGTCCGGAGCCAAGATATTTGCATGTGTGTATCTCACGTGTCAGATCACTGCGGAGGTCGTCCTCTTCTGTGTAAATGACTCCACCGTTGATGGAAATGTGCTGCCCTTGTGTTCTCGAGAGGTGAAGTTCTCCATCTCGTGAGCATGTCAGTGTTGAAGGCCTCACAAGAGTCCCATTGTTCAGAGTGGAGAGACCAAACTCTCCTGCAAAGATATAATGGATCATATGCTGGGTAGTAACTATTATGGAAGGTGCCCTAAATGTGAAATGTTTTTACTGCTGGGAAACCTCTGGCCAGACCTCCCTGCGAATGACTTAAAGACTTTCAAATCTTTTGTTAACACAGCATGTTAACAATGTGCTCTGTGATACACATGGTGAACATTCACTGCAGCTGCATGCTTATTAGGGCCCGAGCACCGATGGTGTGAGGACCCTCTTGGAATTGCTCCGTTTATTATTATTAGGGCCCGAGCACCGATGGTGTGAGGACCCTCTTGGAATTGCTCCGTTTATTAGGGCCCGAGCACCGATGGTGTGAGGACCCTCTTGGAATTGCTCCGTTTATTAGGGCCCGAGCACCGATGGTGTGAGGACCCTCTTGGAATTGCTCCGTTTATTATTATTATTATTATTATTATTATTATTCTTCTTCTCTAAGATGAATCGCATTTTTGAGGGCCTAAACATGCTCGAAAAGTCATGAAACTTTGCACACACCTCAGAACTGGCGAAAATTTACGTCTGATATGGGTTTCAGAAGTGGGTGTGGCAAAATGGCTCAACAGCGCCACCTATACACGTTCAACGGTGTGCGCCTCGAGCTACGTTTCATATACATGTATGAAAATTGGTATACACATGTAACTCTCCAATACCTACAAAAAAGTCTCTTGGAGCAAATTCCGAAACCCAACAGGAAGTCGGTTATTTCTAATATTATGAGCAAATTTTGTGTCATTATTGTCATTTCCATGCGTTGTATTTTAACGAACTCCTCCTAGAGATTAATTCAGATCAACACCAAATTTGGTATGCCTAATCTAAAGGCCTTTGCGATGTTAAATTGCGAAGCTTTTGAGTTTTCGTTAATGGGCGCGTCCGTGGCGGCCTGGCGAATTTCGATGATTCGCCATGAAAAATGAAGTTGCTATAACTCAGACATACAATGACCAATCTGCCCCAAACTTCACATGTTTGATGAGTCTCCTGACCTGAACAGATTGACATGCCCATATTCAGTTATAGTCATAGCGCCACCTATTGGCAACAGGAAGTGACATATTTTACACTGCGATGAACTACTCCTAGAAATTTTATGACATCAATGTCTTTTTTGTGGTCAGTCTAGTCTAAAGGCCTGTGCGATGTTCAGTTGTGAAGATCTTGAGTTTTCGTTAAAAGGCGTGTCCATGGCGCCGTCACGAAGTTCGATGTCTCGCCATGGGAATAAAAGATGTTATAACTCAGGCATAAAATGTCCGATCTTCCCCAAACTTCACATGTGTGATAAGAGTCCTGACCTGAACAGATCTGCAGGCCAATATTCCACAGGGTGTGGCAGAATGGCTCGATAGCGCCACCTATACACTTTCAACGGAGTGCGCCTTGAGCTATGTTTCACGTACATGTACAAAAATTGGTACACACATGTAACTCACCAATATCTACAAAAAAGTCTCTTGGTACGAAATCCAAATCCCAACAGGAAGTCGGTTATTTTGAATTTTCCCTGCAAAACTGGTGTTGTTTTTGCCATTTTCAGGGGTTGTACTTTAACGAACTCCTCCTAGAGATTTATTCAGATCAACACCAAACTTGGTCAGTGTAATCTAAAGCCATTTGCGATGTTAAATTGCGAAGGACTTGAGGTTTCGTTAAAGGGCGTGTCCATGGCGGCCTGACAAATTTCGATGTTTCGCCATGAAAAAGGAAGTTGCTGTAACTCAGACATACAATGTCCAATCTGCCCCAAACTTCACATGTTGGATGAGACTCTTGACCTAAACATATCTACATGCCCATGTTCAGTTATAGTCATAGCGCCACCTATTGGCAACAGGAAGTGACATATTTTACACTGTGACAGACTATTTCTAGAAATTTTATGACATCAATGTCTTTTTTGTGGTCAGTCTAATCTAAAGACCTGTGTGATGTTTAGTTGTGAAGATCTTGAGTTTTTGTTAAAAGGCGTGTCGATGGCGCCGTGACGAAGTTCGATGTCTCGTCATGGGAATAAAAGATGTTATAACTCAGGCATAAAGTGTCTGATCTTGCCCAAACTTCACATGTGTGATAAGGGTCCTGGCCTGAAAAGATCTGAAGGCCAATATTCCAGAGGGTGTGGCAAGATGGCTCGATAGCGCCACCTATAAACTTTCAATACAGTGCATATGCACATTCAATGGAGTGCTCCTCGAGCTATTTTTCACGTAGATGTACAAAAATCAGTACACACATGTAACACACCAATATCTACAAAAAAGTCTCTTGGTACGAAATCCGAATCCCAACAGGAAGTCGGTTATTTTGAATTTTCCCTGCAAAATTGGTGTTGTTTTTGACATTTTCAGGGGTTGTACTTTAACAAACTCCTCCTAGAGATTTATTCAGATCTACAGCAAACTTGGTCAGTTAAATCTAAAGGCCTTTACGATGTTAAATTGTCAAGATCTTGAGGTTTCGTTAAAGGGCGTGTCCATGGCGGCCTGACAAATTTCGATGTTTCGCCATGAAAAAGGAAGTTGCTGTAACTCAGTCATACAATGTCCAATCTGCCCCAAACTTCACATGTTAGATAAGACTTCTGCCCTCAACAGATCTACATGCCCATATTCAGATATAGTCATAGCGCCACCTGCTGGCAACAGGAAGTGACATGTTTTACGCTGCGACAAACTACTCCTAGAAATAGTATGACATTAATGGGTTTTTTTTGTGTGTGGTCAGTCTAATTTAAAGGCATGTGCAATGCTAAATTATGGAGATCTTGTTTTTTTTTTTTTAAAGGGCGTGTCCATGGCGCCATGACAAAATTTGTTGTCTCGCCACAGTAAAGGAAGTTGTTGTAACTCAGGCATAAAATGTTGGATCTTCCACAAACTTCACATGTTCGATAAGAGTCCTGCCCTGAACACAACTGAAGGCCAATATTCCATTATAATGATAGCGCCACCTGCTGGCAACAGGAAGATTGGCATATATATGGAATAACTTTGAAATATTCCACTTATATTTATGAGTTTAAATGCATGTTTCTCACCGCTCACCTATTTACTAAAGCCACTCGCTGCCGGTGAGCCCGGGTGCGAGGGCCCGTTCATCGCTGCTTGCAGCTTTAATTATTATTATTATTATTATTATTATTCTTCTTCTCTAAGATGAATCGCATTTTTGAGGGCCTAAACATGCTCGAAAAGTCATGAAACTTTGCACACACCTCAGAACTGGCGAAAATTTACGTCTGATATGGGTTTCAGAAGTGGGTGTGGCAAAATGGCTCAACAGCGCCACCTATACACGTTCAACGGTGTGCGCCTCGAGCTACGTTTCATGTACATGTATGAAAATCGGTATACATATGTAACTCTCCAATACCTACAAAAAAGTCTCTTGGAGCAAAATCCGAAACCCAACAGGAAGTCGGTTATTTCTAATATTATGAGCAAATTTTGTGTCGTTTTTGTCATTTCCATGCGTTGTATTTTAACGAACTCCTCCTAGAGATTAATTCAGATCAACACCAAATTTGGTATGCCTAATCTAAAGGCCTTTGCGATGTTAAATTGCGAAGCTTTTGAGTTTTCGTTGAAGGGCCTTTGTGTGGCGGCCTGGCGAATTTCGATGATTCGCCATGAAACAGGAAGTTGCTATAACTCAGACATACAATGACCAATCTGCCCCAAACTTCACATGTTTGATGAGACTCCTGTCCTGAACAGTTTGACATGACCATATTCAGTTATAGTCATAGCGCCACCTATTGGCAACAGGAAGTGACAAATTTTACGCTGCGACAAACTACTCCTAGAAATTTTTGACATCAATGTCTTTTTTGTCGTCAGTCTAATCTAAAGGCCTGTACGATGTTAAATTGAGAAGATCTTGAGTTTTCGTTAAAGGGCGTGTCCATGGCGCCATGTCAAAGTTCGATGTCTCGCCATGGGAGTAGAAGTTGTTGTAACTCAGTCATAAAATATCAGATCTTGCCCAAACTTCAAATGTTTGATAAGAGTACTGACCTGAACACATCTGGAGGCTAATATTCCATTGGGTGTGGCAAAATGGCTCGATAGCGCCACCTATACATTTTCAATGGAGTGCGCCTCGAGCTACATGTCATATACATGTACGAAAATTGGTAAACATATGTAACACACCAATAGCTACAAAAAAGTCTCTTGGTACGAAACCCGAATCCCAACAGGAAGTCGGTTATTTTTAATTTTCCCTGCAAAATTGGTGTTGTTTTTGTCATTTTCAGGGGTTGTATTTTAACGAACTCCTCCTAGAGATTTATTCAGATCAACACCAAACTTGGTCAGTGTAATCTAAAGCCCTTTGCCATGTTAAATTGTGAAGGAATTGAGGTTTCGTTAAAGGGCGTGTCCGTGGCGGCCTGACGAATTTCGATGATTCGCCATGAAACAGGAAGTTGCTATAACTCAGACATACAATGTCCAATCTGCCCCAAACTTCACATGTTTGATGAGACTCCTGTCCTGAACAGTTTGACATGACCATATTCAGTTATAGTCATAGCGCCACCTATTGGCAACAGGAAGTGACATATTTTATGCTGCGACAAACTACTCCTAGAAATTTTTGACATCAATGTCTTTTTTGTCGTCAGTCTAATCTAAAGGCCTGTACGATGTTAAATTGAGAAGATCTTGAGTTTTCGTTAAAGGGCGTGTCCATGGCGCCATGTCAAAGTTCGATGTCTCGCCATGGGAGTAGAAGTTGTTGTAACTCAGTCATAAAATATCAGATCTTGCCCAAACTTCAAATGTTTGATAAGAGTACTGACCTGAACACATCTGGAGGGTAATATTCCATTGGGTGTGGCAAAATGGCTCGATAGCGCCACCTATACATTTTCAACGGAGTGCGCCTCGAGCTACATGTCATATACATGTACGAAAATTGGTAAACATATGTAACACACCAATAGCTACAAAAAAGTCTCTTGGTACGAAACCCAAATCCCAACAGGAAGTCGGTTATTTTTAATTTTCCCTGTAAAATTGGTGTTGTTTTTGTCATTTTCAGGGGTTGTATTTTAACGAACTCCTCCTAGAGATTTATTCAGATCAACACCAAACTTGGTCAGTGTAATCTAAAGCCCTTTGCCATGTTAAATTGCGAAGGAATTGAGGTTTCGTTAAAGGGCATGTCCATGGCGGCCTGACAAATTTCGATGATTCGCCATGAAAAATGATGGTGCTATAACTCACACATACAATGTCCAATCTGCCCCAAACTTCACATTTTTGATAAGACTCTTCACCTGAACAGATCTACATGCCAATATTCAGTTATAGTCATAGCGCCACCTATTGGCAACTGGAAGTGACATATTTTACACTGTGACAAACTACTCCTAGAAATTTTATGACATCAATGTCTTTTTTGTGGTCAGTCTAATCTAAAGACCTGTGTGATGTTTATAGTTGTGAAGATCTTGAGTTTTTGTTAAAAGGCATGTCCATGTCGCCATGACGAAGTTCGATGTCTCGCCATGGGAATAAAAGATGTTATAACTCAGGCATAAAATGTCCGATCTTGCCCAAACTTCACATGTGTGATAAGGGTCCTGGCTTGAACACATCTGAAGGCCAATATTCCATTATAACGATAGCGCCACCTGCTGGCAACAGGAAGATTGGCACACATATGGAATAAACTTTGATATATTGCACTTATATTTATGAGTTTAAATGCATATTTCTCAACGTTCACCTTTTTACTAAAGCCACACGATGGCGGTGAGCCCGGGTGCGAGGGCCCGTTCATCGCTGCTTGCAGCTTTAATTATTATTATTATTATTATTATTATTATTCTTCTTCTCTAAGATGAATCGCATTTTTGAGGGCCTAAACATGCTCGAAAAGTCATGAAACTTTGCACACACCTCAGAACTGGCGAAAATTTACGTCTGATATGGGTTTCAGAAGTGGGTGTGGCAAAATGGCTCAACAGCGCCACCTATACACGTTCAACGGTGTGCGCCTCGAGCTACGTTTCATGTACATGTATGAAAATCGGTATACACATGTAACTCTCCAATACCTACAAAAAAGTCTCTTGGAGCAAAATCCGAAACCCAACAGGAAGTCGGTTATTTCTAATATTATGAGCAAATTTTGTGTCATTTTTGTCATTTCCATGCGTTGTATTTTAACGAACTCCTTCTAGAGATTAATTCAGATCAACACCAAATTTGGTATGCCTATTCTAAAGGCCTTTGCGATGTTAAATTGCGAAGCTTTTGAGTTTTCGTTGAAGTGCCTGTGTGTGGCGGCCTGGCGAATTTCGATGATTCGCCATGAAACAGGAAGTTGCTATAACTCAGACATACAATGACCAATCTGCCCCAAACTTCACATGTTTGATGAGACTCCTGTCCTGAACAGTTTGACATGACCATATTCAGTTATAGTCATAGCGCCACCTATTGGCAACAGGAAGTGACATATTTTACGCTGCGACAAACTACTCCTAGAAATTTTTGACATCAATGTCTTTTTTGTCGTCAGTCTAATCTAAAGGCCTGTACGATGTTAAATTGAGAAGATCTTGAGTTTTCGTTAAAGGGCGTGTCCATGGCGCCATGTCAAAGTTCGATGTCTCGCCATGGGAGTAGAAGTTGTTGTAACTCAGTCATAAAATATCAGATCTTGCCCAAACTTCAAATGTTTGATAAGAGTACTGACCTGAACACATCTGGAGGCTAATATTCCATTGGGTGTGGCAAAATGGCTCGATAGCGCCACCTAAACATTTTCAATGGAGTGCGCCTCGAGCTACATGTCATATACATGTACGAAAATTGGTAAACATATGTAACACACCAATAGCTACAAAAAAGTCTCTTGGTACGAAACCCGAATCCCAACAGGAAGTCGGTTATTTTTAATTTTCCCTGCAAAATTGGTGTTGTTTTTGTCATTTTCAGGGGTTGTATTTTAACGAACTCCTCCTAGAGATTTATTCATATCAACACCAAACTTGGTCAGTGTAATCTAAAGCCCTTTGCCATGTTAAATTGCGAAGGAATTGAGGTTTCGTTAAAGGGCGTGTCCATGGCGGCCTGACAAATTTCGATGATTCGCTATGAAAAATGATGGTGCTATAACTCACACATACAATGTCCAATCCGCCCCAAACTTCACATTTTTGATAAGACTCTTCACCTGAACAGATCTACATGCCAATATTCAGTTATAGTCATAGCGCCACCTATTGGCAACTGGAAGTGACATATTTTACACTGTGACAAACTACTCCTAGAAATTTTATGACATCAATGTCTTTTTTGTGGTCAGTCTAATCTAAAGACCTGTGTGATGTTTAGTTGTGAAGATCTTGAGTTTTTGTTAAAAGGCATGTCCATGTCGCCATGACGAAGTTCGATGTCTCGCCATGGGAATAAAAGATGTTATAACTCAGGCATAAAATGTCCGATCTTGCCCAAACTTCACATGTGTGATAAGGGTCCTGGCTTGAACACATCTGAAGGCCAATATTCCATTATAACGATAGCGCCACCTGCTGGCAACAGGAAGATTGGCACACATATGGAATAAACTTTGATATATTGCACTTATATTTATGAGTTTAAATGCATATTTCTCAACGTTCACCTTTTTACTAAAGCCACACGATGGCGGTGAGCCCGGGTGCGAGGGCCCGTTCATCGCTGCTTGCAGCTTTAATTATTATTATTATTATTATTATTATTATTATTATTAGGGCCCGAGCACCGATGGTGTGAGGACCCTCTTGGAATTGCTCCGTTTATTATTATTATTATTATTATTATTATTATTATTATTCTTCTTCTTCTCCAAAATGAATCGCATTTTTGAGGGCCTAAACATGCTCGAAAAGTCATGAAACTTTGCACACACCTCAGAACTGGCGAAAATTTACGTCTGATATGGGTTTCAGAAGTGGGTGTGGCAAAATGGCTCAACAGCGCCACCTATACACGTTCAACGGTGTGCGCCTCGAGCTACGTTTCGTGTACATGTATGAAAATCGGTACACATATGTTACTCTCTAATACCTACAAAAAAGTCTCTTGGGGCAAAATCCGAAACCCAACAGGAAGTCGGTTATTACTAATATTATGAGCAAATTTTGGTGTCATTTTTGTCATTTCCATGCGTTGTATTTTAACGAACTCCTCCTAGAGATTCATTCAGATCAACACCAAATTTGGTATGCCTAATCTGAAGGCCTTTGCGATGTTAAATTGCGAAGCTTTTGAGTTTTCGTTAATGGGCGTGTCCGTGGCGGCCTGGCGAATTTTGATGATTCGCCATGAAACAGGAAGTTGCTATAACTCAGACATACAATGACCAATCTGCCCCAAACTTCACATGTTTGATGAGTCTCCTGACCTGAACAGATTGACATGCCCATATTCAGTTTATAGTCATAGCGCCACCTATTGGCAACAGGAAGTGACATATTTTACACTGCGATGAACTACTCCTAGAAATTTTATGACATCAATGTATTTTTTGTGGTCAATCTAATCTAAAGGCCTGTGCGATGTTAAGTTGTGAAGATCTTGAGTTTTCGTTAAAAGGCGTGTCCATGGCGCCATCACGAAGTTCGATGTCTCGCCATGGGAATAAAAGATGTTATAACTCAGGCATAAAATGTCCGATCTTCCCCAAACTTCACATGTGTGATAAGAGTCCTGGCCTGAACACATCTGAAGGCCAAAATTCCATCAGGTGTGGCAAAATGGCTCGATAGCGCCACCTATACACTTTCAACAGAGTGCGCCTCGAGCTATGTTTCACGTACATGTACAAAAATCGGTATACACATGTAACACACCAATACCTACAAAAAAGTCTCTTGGTACGAAATCCGAATCCCAACAGGAAGTCGGTTATTTAGAATTTTCTCTGCAAAAAATGGCGTTGTTTTTGCCATTTTCAGGGGTTGTACTTTAACGAACTCCTCCTAGAGATTTATTCAGATCAACACCAAACCTGGTCAGTGTAATCTTAAGCCCTTTGCGATGTTAAATTGCGAAGATCTTTAGATTTCGTTAAAGGGCGTGGTCCATGGCGGCCTGACAAATTTCGATGTTTCGCCATGAAAAAGGAAGTTGCTGTAACTCAGACATACAATGTTCAATCTTCCCCAAACTTCACATGTTTGATAAGAGTCCTGGCCTGAACACATCTGAAGGCCAATATTCCATTATAATGATAGCGCCACCTGCTGGCAACAGTAAGATTGGCACATATATGGGACATACTTTGATATATTCCACTTATATTTAGGACATTAAATGCATATTTCTCAACGTTCACCTTTTTACTAAAGCAACACGATGGCGGTGAGCCCGGGTGCGAGGGCCCGTTCATCGCTGCTTGCAGCTTTAATTAGGGCCCGAGCACCGATGGTGTGAGGACCCTCTTGGAATTGCTCCGTTTATTATTATTATTATTATTATTATTATTATTATTATTATTTCTTCTCTCCAAATGAATTCGCATTTTGATGGCCTAAACAATTGCTCGAAAAGTCATGAAACTTTGCACACACCTTCAGAACTGCGCGAAAATTTGACGTATGTATGGGTTTCAGAAGTGGGTGTGCAAAATGGCTCAACAGCGCCACCTATACACGTTCAACGGTGTGCGCCTCGAGCTACGTTTCGTGTACATGTATGAAAATCGGT